>NW_008590421.1:0-214 GCF_000691845.1 Merops nubicus | reverse complement strand
ACTGGGAATGAACTGGGAATGAACTGGGATTGCACCAGGGCTTTACTGGGACTGTACTGGGAATGAACTGGGATCACACAGGGGCTGTACTGGGATGCTGCCGGGGGTGAACTGGGAGTAAACTGGGATCACGCTGGGCCTGTACTGGGATGGTGCCAGGAGTGAACTGGGAGGGCTCTGTAGCTGTACTGGGAGCAAACTGGGAGTGAACTGG
>NW_008590420.1:0-1984 GCF_000691845.1 Merops nubicus | reverse complement strand
TGGGAGAATTTGGGCAAATTTGGGGGGTTTGAAGCATTTTGAGGGAATTTTGGGGGGTTTTGATGCGGTTTGGGGGGAATTTGGGGGAATTTTGAGGCGTTTGGGTGGAATTTTGGAGTTTGGGGAAAATTTGGGGGGATTTTGAGGCATTTTGAGGGAATTTGGGGGATTTGGGGGAGTTTCAGTGTCATTTGGGGGAGATTTGGGGCATTTTGGGGAGTTCTGGGGCCTTTCAGTGTCATATTGGGGCATTTCAGGCTCGTTTTGAAGCATTTTGGGCTCATTTTGGGTCCTTTTAGGGCATCTTAGTCTCATTTTGGGGCCTTTCAATCTCATTTTGGGGCCTTTTGGGCCATTTCAGGCTCATTTTGGGGCATTTCAGGGTCATTTGGGGGAGTTTTAGGGCATTTCGGGCTCATTTTGGGGCATTTTTAGGCCATTTGGGGGAGTTTTGGGGCCTTTCAGTGTCATATTGGGGCATTTTGGGGCATTTCAGTCTCATTTTAACGAGTTTTGGGGCATTTTGGGCTCATTTTGGGGCATTTCAGGCTCATATTGGGGCATTTTTAGGCCATTTTGGGGAGTTGTGGGGCCTTTCAGTGTCATATTGGGGCATTTCAGGCTCGTTTTGGGGCATTTCAGGCTCATTTTGGGTCCTTTTAGGGCATCTTAGTCTCATTTTGGGGCCTTTCAATCTCATTTTGGGGCCTTTTGGGCCATTTCAGGCTCATTTTGGGGCATTTCAGGGTCATTTGGGGGAGTTTTAGGGCATTTCGGGCTCATTTTGGGGCATTTTTAGGCCATTTGGGGGAGTTTGGGGGCATTTTAGGCTCATTTTGGGGCCTTTCAGGCATTTCAGTCTCATTTGGGGCCATTTCAGGCTCATTTTGGGGCATTTTGAGGAATTTTAGATTCATATTGACACCTTTTAGTCTCATTTTGGGCAATTTCAGGCTCATCATCTGGGGGAGTTTTGGGGCATTTTAGGCTCATTTTGGGTCCTTTATCAGGCATTTCAGTCTCATTTTGGGGCATTTCAGTCTCATTTTGGGGCATTTTGGGATATTTTAGTTTCATATTGGGGCATTTCAGGCTCATTTTGGGGAGTTTTGGAGCATTTTGGGCTCATTTTGGGGCATTTCAGTCTCATTTTGGGGAGTTTTGGGGCATTTTGGGGCATTTCAGCATCATTTGGGGGTATTTTGGGGCATTTTACTGTCATTTTGGGGAGTTTTGGGGCATTTTAGTCTCATTTTAGGGCATTTCAGGCTCATTTGGGGGAGTTTCAGTGTCATTTGGGGGAGATTTGGGGCATTTTGGGGAGTTCTGGGGCCTTTCAGTGTCATATTGGGACAGTATTAGCTCATTTTGGGGCCTTTTGGGCCGTTTCAGGCTCATTTTGGGGAGTTTCGGTGTCATTTTGGGGAGTTTTGAGGCATTTTGAGGCCTTTCAGTGTCATTTTGGGACCTTTTGGGGAATTTCAGTCTCATTTTGGGGGATTTCAGGCTCATTTTGGGGACTTTTGGGGCCTTTCAGTGTCATATTGGGACAGTATTAGCTCATTTTGGGGCCTTTTGGGGAATTTCAGGCTCATTTTGAGGGATTTCAGGCTCATTTTGAGGGATTTCAGGCTCATTTTGAGGGATTTCAGGCTCATTTTGAGGGATTTCAGGCTCATTTTGAGGGATTTCAGGCTCATTTTGAGGGATTTCAGGCTCATTTTGGGGACTTTTGGGGCCTTTCAATGTCATATTGGGGCATTTTGGGGCATTTCAGCCTCATTTTGGGGCATTTTGAGGAATTTTAGTTTCATAATTTTGGGGCATTTTGAGGAATTTTAGATTCATATTGACACCTTTTAGTCTCATTTTGGGCAATTTCAGGCTCATTTTGAGGCATTCCAGCCTCATTCAAGGTCTTTTTGGGTCCATTTCAGCCACTTTTGGGTCATTCCAGGCTCCTTTTTCCACCTCCACTCCTCGG
>NW_008590419.1:28324-42755 GCF_000691845.1 Merops nubicus | reverse complement strand
ACCGCCCCCTCCCTCCCTCCTTCCCTCAGGACAACCGGACCGCGCTGCACTGGGCCTGCTCGGCGGGACACACGGACGTCGCTGATCTCCTCCTCGGCCTCGGCGTGCCTGTGGGCGACAAGGACGATGTGAGTGTCGCGGCCCCCCCAGGACCCTTGTCAGTGGTGGTGGAGACAGGACAGGGGCAACAGGCGCAAACTGTTCCGTCTGAACGTGAGGAGAAACTTCTTCCCTGTGAGGGTACCCAAAGCTGGAGCAGGCTGCCCACAGAGGTGGTGGAGTCTCCTCCTTTGGAGAGATTCCAAACCTGCCTGGACACCGTCCTGGGCAACCTGCTCTGGGTGACCCTGCTGGAGCAGGGGGGTTGGACGAGATGATCCCCAGAGAGGTTGGTCCCTCCCAACCCCTCCGTGCTGGGATTGTGACTCTCCACCCCTGTGAGGGCCTGGCCCGGGGTGTGGGCTGATGCTGGGGGGCTGAGGAAGTTTGCTGAAATTCTTTGTGGGGAATTTGGGTGCACAGCTGCTGTCTGGACCCTTTGCCATTGTGGTTTCAGCCATAGAAGTGTCCCTGTCATTCATCTGGTGGCAACTGGCACTGCTCTCTTCCTTTTCTCCCTCCTTCAGTTTCATCAGTTCAGTTTGATCAGCTGATGGAACCCATGTGGTATTTGGGAGACTTTAAGAAGCATATAGGACTGTGTGTGCACTAGGAATCCTGGCTGAAGTATTTCACTTTTTGTGGAATAGGGGGTGATGAAACTTGAGGAGTCTTCCTTATTGCCAAGGAATTTTAGGAGAACTCTTCTTATGAACAAAGTTGCAAAACCAGGGATGGTTGGCTTGTTTTCAGGTGTTTTCACATTACTTTTATCTTGGCGTGACCCTCTTAAATACATTGTGCCAAATGATGAGGTTCCTTGAAGATTACTCCCTATTGGGGAAGGCATTGTAGGGTAGGTGACAAGTTGAGTGATTTCACAGTTGCAAAGAAGATGGTCTGTTACTGTTCTAGAGGAAGGGTTGAAATAATTTCATCCATTATGAAGCATCCTAAAGATAATCCTCCAAGAAGGAGATGTTGTCCCATCAGTTTAGATAGAGGGTAGGATATAGAAAAGATTGCATAAACTTTTAGACACCCTTTTCTGCCCCTCTTTATTTGTTCTGAAAAAAAGCACTACTGTTAGTTCTGCAGGGCCAAAGTGCCCTGGGTGACACCTTGCAGAGCAGAAGGGATTTCTGGCATTTAGCTGGGGGCTTTTGTCAAGTGCTGAGTGCAGGCGTGTGAGAGGACCTGAGACTTGTCTCGCTGGTGGGAATCAATAATGTGTAGCCTTACAGCTATGTAGGGGTGGCTAATGAGTAGTCAAGTCTGTAGTGGGGTTATACCTTGTGTTTTTTGCCTGAGACTCCTGGTGACATGGGGTTTCCTTGCCTCTGCAGGCTGGCTGGACTCCCTTACACATCGCCGCCTCCGCGGGCCGCGATGACATTGTGAAATCCCTCCTTGCCAGGGGTGCTCCAGTCAACGCTGCCAACCACAACGGCTGCACGCCCCTCCATTATGCAGCCTCCAAAAATAAGCAGGAGGTAGGTTTGCCTGTGCTGCTGGAGGTGGGGTTGCTCTTGGAAGAAGTGTTCAGTTATATTATCTTCACCACCACCGCCCCCTCCTTTCTCTTCCTGCATGTTCAGATTGCAGTCATGCTCCTGGAGAACGGAGCTGACCCGGATGCAACAGATCATTTTGAATCCACCCCATTACACAGGGCAGCAGCCAAAGGAAACCTAAAAATGGTACAGATCCTCCTGCAGCACAATGCATCTCTGAACATACAGGACTCTGAAGGGAATACTCCTCTGTAAGTAATTTTTCATTTTTATTTCGCTAAACGTAGCATAATCTCTATGAAATGAAGCTCCATTGCTTCAATTTCTTTTTTGGATTTCTCATTGCTTCAGAATACCCTCTTGCTTCACAAACCTATGTAATTAAAAAGAATTTGAGAAAAACATACTGAGTATTTTGCTTAACTGTGTCTGTAGGTACATACTGTAATTTGTGTTACTACTTCCACTTAAAACGTGTAGAACACCTTTTGTAATAATTTGGTATACATTCGGTTGCCACTAGAGGGTAGAAAGTGAGCTAGTGACACCAAAGGCAGAGGGAATGGGTCTTGCAGGCTGGCCTGCACTCTCCTGCCAAGCAAGAATTATTTTGGCAGCCTTTCTTTGCCTCTCTAAGGAAAATAAGATACAATTGAAGTACGATCAGCCCAGCCTTTGATGTTACCTTAGAGATCAGTTTGGATCTGTGAGGGTAAAACCTTATCTGCTGTGAAGCTGGTGACAAAACTCTGCCTTGCCTACAGTGGAATAAAGGCTTTGCTGTGAGTAAGACCAAGCAGTGTGTTTTAGCTGTAAGTAAACCCCAGTATTGTCCTGGAACACACACGCTGATTCTTAAGATACTATGCAAATGGAAAAAAGCATTTGCTGCATGTGCAGGAACTCACTTCAGGTTATTTTTAATCATCATATGATTTAGTTTATCACTTTGATTCAAACAGAGATCACCATTTTCTGTTTTCACCGTGGATTATGTGCTCCTTAGCTTTGCCAAATCCTAGTCTGAAGAAGTGTCTTAATGTTGTGAGGACAGTAGCAGGAGGAATGTTCTTCAGTTGCTTAATGACATCAGAGTGAGTGGACAGCAAGCTCTGGAGCCCAGGCAGGTGGTTGGTTGTGTGTGGTTTTGTTCTAGGCTGTGTCTCCCCCCCAGCATTCATGCTGTCATTGTGGCGAGGTGGAATTGTTGCTCTTTATAAGCTTGGACTGTTTAATAGTGGCTGTGGGTTTCTTGTTCTTATTGCAGTCATTTAGCCTGCGATGAAGAGAGAGTGGAGGAGGCAAAGCTGCTGGTGTCTCACGGTGCAAGTATTCACATTGAGAATAAAGAGGAACTGACCCCCCTCAAAGTGGCCAAGGGTGGCCTGGGAGCTGTGCTTAAAAGAATGGTGGAAGGCTAGTGGGGACTCCTGACCCTGCAGACCTCCTCTTTCCTGGTGCACTTGTGTTTGAGACTGCAGACTTTGTCTGTTGATAGTTCAACTAGGATGTCAGGTATGAGCATCAGCATGGTAACCAGATGTGTATCTCTAGCTTTCTGTCGAGTACAGTGCCAAAACAACTGTTTGTACTTCCTGTTAATTAAACTGCTCACTGATTTTAAAGTATTTTTTAATATCTTGCAGTTCTCTTTCAGTTTACAGTACGATCTGTATAAACATGGTCTGTCCTTGTATTTCAGAACCTAGTTTAGAATTCTTTTTTTCAAACAACAGGACCAAAAATGCTTTAACCATTTTAAGTCAATTTTATTTTGGAAGTGTATTCTGGAGACTTTCCTTTTCCCCCTAGCCTTTGTGATTTGTGTATGGGTTTTTGTGTGGGTTTTGTACGTTCCAGTTCTCTTCCTTCAGGTGATTCTTAACCACACCTCTCTCTTTGTAGAGTGCCCTTTGCTCAGATAATTGTACCCATTTTTACTCCTAGTGTATCCCCCAAGCTCTGAGTATTGGAAGCTTTTCTGTTGTCATCTGTTGTTACCGTGTTTCTTTGAATCTTTAAATGTCTGTATTTGCTAAGAGCACTGGACTGCTTGCAGAATGCAGATGCAGTTTCAGGGTTACCTCTGCAACTATGCTATTGTATAATGGATGGCTCTGGATACTTCTCTGGGTCGTACTTTGAATCCAATTTTCTTTCCTCTTGCTCCTTCTGTAGATGTCTCTTTCTGTTCTGTGTGGCTCCCGTTCTACAGCACTGACTCTCGCCATTTACCATCTTACTTGATAACAGAAGCCTGATTTAATCACCTGTATTTCCTTATAGCAAGTCCTGGTATTAAGTTATTAGAAGGCAGAGCTTATGAGACTGAGTCTGAATAGTGACCTCCTGTTCTGATGTTGGTAAGATCACTTTTGCCACTAGTGGGATAGGTCTCCACCTTCTGAATGAATGATGCTGATGAAACTCTGTGAAATAAAGAACTTTCCTAAACAGCAGTCTTTGGTGTTATAAAACTTTATTAAACTTACATGTAACAAATGCAATATTTTCTAAATAGCTTGTACACTTGGGGTGTGAACAACAAGTCAGATGAAACCCTGCCATCCATATGGAGCATGGAACTAGGACGTGCTTGTTCTCCAGCTGCAAGGAGAGTTTGAAATGGAAGATGACAGTCTCTACAGTTTCTTTGTAGGGATTAAGGTAATGCAATTTGTTTTGATAAGCAAGACAGGAACTTACAACCAAACAAACATCTGCACCAAGACTATCCTAGAAAGCAAACTGCAGGTTAAATTTCATGGAGGGTACCTACTGAGAGAGGTGGGATAACTTGCCTTCACTGTGAGCTCTGGCTCTGCAGACCTTGTGTGGAGGTGGGACCTGACTGAGTAGATGTTTCTTACATATCGTGCAGGCACTGCAGAGAACCTGAACTGAGAAAAGCTGGAGTTAGAATTCTGTGTTCATCCTTGATCTCTGCATAGCAGAAAAATCCCCTGCCACAGCTTTGTAGCTTTGTGAATCCACTTCCCTTGGAGACGGTAGCTTGAATTTTGGCTTAATATCTGGTTTCCATATTAATGATCCCTACTCCCTCAGGAGAAGATAAATGGGTCATGCAGCAAAGACTGTCAGAACATGTGAGGCAAATTCTGAAAAATGTTTCTGCGTCCTGCATAGCTCTGCAGGGTTTTTGAGCTACACACCATGGATCAATATCTAATTTGGCTTGTGCTTTGCCAAGAGCATCAGTGGAAAGCTAGGAACAGTGTCCCATCCTTTTTAATAAACTGCTTTACATGAGAGAAACTTTCATAATAAGAGCAAACATCTGCCAGGAGGCTTATAAAAATATCTCAATATGTTAAACTCCAAGTAAATGTTGTTTTCCTCACATCCCTCCTCATCCTCAGCAATCTGTTTTGCTTCTTAATTTTGCTTTTTGGTTTTTTTTAATGCTATCTATTACACAGTGGTGGTTAGAAGTATGAGAAGAATTATTGGCCCAGAACTTGTGTTCAATTGTTCTTTCTTTTTATGTAAAAACATTAACATAACTTAGGCAAGTTCTGTTTCTTTAGTAAATGTAAGACCCGTGGCATTCTAGGAAGATTGTATTAGCTGTAGACAGGAGAAACAACTTCACCAGCATAAGCTCCTAACTCATTGTAGCAGGTTATGTAAGGAATAGATGCAGAGGAATTTGTGGAGCTGAGATTAACAAAAGATTATAAAGTTATGATAATGACCACATAGTATATCCTCCCCTTTAATCACGATAGTGCTGTTGCAGAGAGGTGGAAGTTGGAAAGCTGTTCAGTAAGAAAAATGTAACTAAGAGGTATATAGGAGATGACTTTAGAAGAACTAACACCACTACAGCAGTGTCATGAGTAGAGGAGTCGTTTATATTTTCCCATGAAGAGCAAGAGAAAAAGAATGCCTGGGAATGTCAGACAAGAAGTGATTTAAGATGAATACCACTGTCAGCCAAGTCATGGGCTCCCTTGGACCAATAATTGATCAGAACTACCTCATTAGAAGAGACCTTTGGTAAGAAATGGCACCAAACAGGAGTAGGTAGTACTTACTCTTCTCTTGCAGCTACTGAATGTGCTTAATGTCATAGTTCTGGGTGCACACAAAATTTGGGGGGTGAATATCAGAAATTTTCAGTAAGGTTCTAAACCTGGACTGAAGGATGTGAATATGTGGATTTTGCTTAGCACAGTTGCTCCAGGAGTCACCAAGAGAGAGGCCTGATTAAGAAGTCTCACATAGAGGTCATGATTTGAGGTTTACCTTGGGTGTTCTGGAGAGAAAGGGGCGTGAGGATCCACTGGTAGGATGTGGCAGTGTTGGTATTGGTGAGGGGTTGGGCCTCACAGTCCAGCACAAGTGGTTTTTAGCTAAAACAATATTATAAGAACTCTGTAAATGCTCTTTTACTCTACAGTGAAGCTAAACACTAGAACACACGTATCAAAGACAAATCAGAAAACTGTAGGAAGGGCAATGAATACAGTTATGCTTAATGATCCAAATGGTATCTTAATTAGGACCCCATGCCTTGTATCTTCTTCAGATATTGCCATCTTTGTGTCTTTTATTTTTTTTTTCCTTTTTCTTTTTTTTTTTTGTGGTCACTGTCTTGATAAACACACTTTGAACTGTAGAAACTGAACCTGAAAATTTTAGCACAGATGTATCCTTTCATGTATTTTAAAGATGACTGTTGCACATGACTGATGTTTACAGGCTAGCAGCAGTTGCCAAAGGATTTATGAACATTAGATCAAAACATTATGAACCAAAGTCTTAAGTGCCAAGAAGTCCAAATCCCTGAGCCAGATACGTTCTTCTGCAGTGCATGAGACTGAAACCAGTGTCTCCTTGTGTCAGTGAGTGTCTGCCTCAGGTAGCTGAGAAGGGAGCTGCTGAATCTATGTGTCTGCATTCACATGAGCCCCATGTTCCTTGAGCTCTTTGGAACATTGGTATCTTTGGCCTTTTGAAGAGCTGAGTTTGCTTAACCTTAGAAGTGAGGCCTAGAGAGGAGAGGTGATTAGAGATTAGGCTCAACTCCCTTTTCTCCTTCCAAAAGTGTGCTTGTTGCTCAGCAGTTGGCTGTTGGTGGGCATGCACTACTTACCTTTCCTCTGGATGCTTACACCTATAGAAAATAGAGGTACACTGGGCTGAAGAGACCAGCAGAAAGGTAGCAGGAGTTTGTTGCTTAGTGGGTAAAGCAGTAGCCTGGACATAGGTTTAGATCACCCCAGGCAGAGGAAGCAGTCTAAGCTAGTCTGTTACGTAGTAGGCAGTACTATTTTGAAAGCAGCTGTATCTGTGTGTCCTGAGGAATCTGATACTCTGTGCATCTGTTATGACAAGCCTTGCAAGGGACTTAGATTTCCAGCTCCTGTGGTCTGGAAAAGTCAATTGATCAGTCTCAACTGGGTGCCTGAATGTGAGTTCCGTTAAGCTGAAAAGCAGAACTGCTAAAACACCCAACTCTGGAATGCCAGTGCCTTGGGAACTTCAAAGCCAGGAAGGTCACAGTTAAAAAAACATACTCCACGTAAGCAGCAACAGGGTAAAATTTCCCAGGATCTATTTTTTTAGCTTTAAGTAGAATTCAGACACTCAAGATTTCATGGGTCCAGGTGCTAACACTCTGATGACATTGATGAAACTTCTTTTTACTTCTGATGTGCAAAAGCAGATCCTTTAAACACCACAAAGTTTTGGCCATTGTGATTGTTGTTGGTGCACAGGAAACCTGAGGTTGGTCAGCACTGTTTCTGGGGAAGATGCAGGACTGTGTAGGTACATACAGCCTTACTGACAGTTGACTGGAAAGCTCTTATTTTGCCAGTTGCTTCAGCCCATTTCCTAATCAGTTTTGCAGAATAGGCTGGCTAAATGTGGGTGTTAGTCTTTTTGTGGTTATGTACAATTATAATGAGACAATACATGAAATTTGGTTAATTTAAAGACCAAATCTTCTGCTGTTCCCCAAGTGCATGTGTAACAGACCCTTTTCAATCTCCAGCCCAGTGGTTCACAATACAAATGCCCATATAAGTTTCAGTCGTGCTTCTATATTAACTCAATGACAACAATTTTTGTCTAAAGGGTCCAAAGAAGACAAGGAAAACTGTATCACAACTTTAGGCTATTTCTTCTTTTTGTACTTCTTGCTTCTCATCATTTTCAGGTGTTCCAGCAGCTGCTGTTTCATCAGCACTGGGGTATTCATTTGTTGCATTGCTGGATGGAACTGTGGTCGCAGGAAGGTTTTCCTCATTAGGTACCTGAACATACTCTGCATTGGATTGTTTCTGAGCCATTTCTCTGTGGGAAGATGGGGAGGATTGTGATGTCACATGTTGAAACCCCATCTACACAAGAGCCTTTTGAAAGAGTGAGTCTTTGTAGTTGCATTGTCTAAACAGTAACCCCCACATTATTATGACTGTTCTGAGAGCACATGGAAAAGCTACAACATCACTGCTGCTAAAACAGAAAGAGTGACAGCATGTGGGAGAGTGAGACTGATCTGCATCACTGGTTTAGGCAACCCTGCTAGAAGAAAATGTATTTTGGTATATTGAAATGCCAGGCCAAGAAAGCAAAAAGGGAAACAGTGCTGGCAAACAGTGTCTGAGAAGAGGCAGCAAACCACAGGGCTTGGTGTGAGCTTTCTGGGAAGTTCCATGCAGAGCTGGTGTCCCATTTGAGTGCATAAAAACAGAGTGCAGGCAGAAAAGAGCCATGAAAAGGCTGAAATCTAGAAAAATATTTTTAGCAACAGGTATGAGTTCCAGCTGTCTTATCAAAACAATAACAAATCAACTCCTGATATTTAAGCACTTTCACCTGTAAAAAAATATCACATGCTAGTGGATTAATTCAGTGTAGTAAGATTTATTAGGATGCGAGCACAAAATTAGGTGTTAATGCTACATCAGTTGAAAGCAGAAGCTGTGTGCATGAGTGACTGGCTGCTGGTCTGGGTGAAGAGAACTCCACCTCGGGAAGTCTTAGGCCTGAGCTACAGGGAAGATGACATAATATCTTTTCTGGCTAAATCCTATCTGTACAAGATATGAGATTATCCTTATTCTGAGGATTTGGCCGTTTAAAGAAAAAATGAGCAACCAAAGCACAGAGGAAAAGACATTTCCAGAAAAGGGTCAAAGTGGACATTCTGGGCTCCATTCTGTTGCCTAAACTTTGTCTTCTGCCATTTGGGATGCCTTAGATTATCCCAAGTGTGTGTCCTGCAATCTCAAATAGCACTGAGCTGAGCGAGCCCTCTCTGCTTAAATCCAGTAACATGCAATCCCAGTCAATTTGCTGCTTATTCTTTGCTGCTGTTCCTTTTTTTCATTTCTCCCACCTGCCATTAAGAGTCCCTGTTAACTTTTTAATATTAAAAACTGTTTTTCCAGCTTGTGACTTTTAATTTGTGTTGTTTAAAAACCAGTTACTTTACTATTTTAGATACCACTAAGTGGTAGCTGCCTGTAAACACAGGGAAGAGGCAACTTCTGTTCCAAGAGCAATGGCTTAAAAGTCACACAAAAGCAAATATTCTCACTCTGGAAGTTTTCTCAAAACCTGTATTATTTACCCTTCAAAAAATATTTAGAGTAATTCCATTTTACTTTAGTTCTGGATTATCAGCAGTGCTTTACAGAAAGGGAAGCAAACAGAAACTCTTACTGCATCTCATTACTCGATGACTTCTTATTCTTTGCCTTCTTGGTCAAGACCCAGACGATGACACAGATGATAGCAGCTACCAGGACTGCTCCAATTAATGCTCCAGCAATAATCCCACTGTCTGAATCTGGAAAGAAAAAAAGTTCACTTGACCTTTTAAAAAGTAGTATTATGGCAAAATCCCGTGGAAACTGAGTGGAGGAGCCTTGAGCAGAAAGAAGGCATTGGATTCAAAGAGGTAAAAAGCTGACTGACAGCTGCATTTCCAGGGGGGAGGGCAAAGGTTTTCCAGCAAAGAGCGAACTGTGCTTTTATGGTCTTTGCTGCCTCCTTTCTTTTTGGTTAGATCCTTACCCAAACAAACCCTCTGTTTGTGCCTGGCTAAGAGAAACACAAGGCTGTTAACACAGGCAGTAGTTGAAAGCCTTTGCTCTTCAGTCCTTGCCAGCAAATGCTGAAATTCAGGTTGCCTTTATCCCTGTCTTTCAGCTGAGATGTAAAATACATGCTCTGATCAGTTGTGAGCCCCCCAAATCTCTTTCCATTTCAGCTAGTACAGCTTCTGGCTCTGACCTGCAATTATAATTTTCTAGACCTCTGAGTAATGGAGTGACCATTTCAGGGATATCTCTCACGGGTGCTTGTACAACATATGCTTGCTTTTGTTAAATGTTAGTGGTTACATGAAAAAACTGCATGCAGATGTTGCCCACTGCTTGAGAACAGTCAGGATCAGGTTGATGGCTGCTTGAGGGAAGTCAGGGTAAGTCTATGACTGCAGTATCTTTAGCCCCCAGTCTTTGTACTACCAGATTTCAGTGATGGTTATAAATTCTGGGGCAGGGGGACCTCAGCAGGACTGTTGGCTGGAAGGAACTGCTCTAAACTCCATGCCTGTCAGTTCTCAGTAAAGGCTCTGCAGTCAGAGCCAGGTTCTGCTCCTGCTTCCAGTGGGAAATGGAGATGTTAAATCAGTTGTCTAGGTCGGTGTGAATTCTGGGCATGCCTGGTTGAAAACTCCGGAGCTCTCCAAGGCCCATTCTTCTTACTTCAAAAAAAAAACCCTATGCTTTTAAGTTGTTACAGCATTTTCCTGCAAACTGTGCATGTCATACATCAAATATGGGATTGTCTTCCCACGTTGAACTCACGCTTTGCAGTCAGGTCGAGCTCACAGGTGCTGTTCCCCAGGAAGTTGCTGGCTACGCACCGGTAATACCCAGTTTCAAAGTTGGTGAGGTTGCCAATGTAAAGCATGCCAGTGCTTGGATCTGTGACAAGCAGAGAGTAGGTACAGGTTACCCTTCCTATACTGCAGGGGCAAACAGTGCTCTTCAGTTGGTAATACTGAGAGCTGTTAAGAAATTAGAAACAGAGGTCTAAGATTATGAATTCATTTGGGTTTTTTATATATTCTTTAAATAAAAATATATTTCCCTTCCTTTTCAAATATGAGAAGTGGTCCCCTGCTCTGCAAATCAATCTGCCTGATGTTTTACCCACACTGATGCTATTGTCAGTGTGACTTGACAAATGAAAATGTAACAAGTACTGAAGATTTTGGGGGTGGAATTCCTAGCACCTGAATGACAAACAGACTTAACTTATTCTAAGTTCACTCAAAATTCCGAGGGAAGGGAGATGTAAAGGCATAAACTTTTCTCCCTTTCAAAGTAACGGCATAGACCAGACTTGGACATGCCACATAGTTTCTATTAAAACAAAAAGCATTCTGGTTTTGTGACAGCTCTCAGGCAATTTGAATAAGTCAAATATGATTTTGTGACACAGACTGTCAGAAGAGGAGGGTAGGTTTTAGCTGCCCTATGAGCCAGCTCCAGATCCGTCCAGGGCCGGAGAGCGCTGCAGTTACGTACTGAATGGTTCAGTCACAGGCTTGAGGCTGTTCTCCTGGGCTTTGTACCAGCGGTAGGAAGGGCGAGGCAGTCCCTCTTCACAGTTGCAGAGGAGGTAGATCAGATGGCCTTTCTCGGGCGTGCCTTCTATTTTGCAGAAAGGTTTCGATGGTTTGACTGTGAAAGAGTAATGGGGAGAACAGACATGTTGGGAGCACGTACCCCAGGGCTGCAAAAGCATTGAACCCCACCTACAGACTGGCATCCAAGAGCAAGGCTTGAGTATGGATCTCACCAGAGACTGCCCTGAAGATCTGAGTAATATTGAATATATGTACGTGGCCTAGGATACATTTTTTATTATCTTTTCTTCCATTTGCATACTAAATATTATTATGGAGGTGATGAGATGAAGACTGCCGCGTACCAGCATCATTTTCTTCAGGGACACAGCAGGAGCTTTTCCACATAAAGGGACAGGATCAGGGCCTGATTATTTAGTATACTGCAGTTGTGGAGGAAATAAATTAACTAGAGTTCTCTTAAAAAGTACATCTGTTTTGACAGCATTTCTTCATTTTGCACAGAGGAGAAGGTTCTGTCTTCACTTACACCTATTATTTTCCACACCTATTATTTTTCATATGCATATTTTCCTGCCTGTAGACATCCACTTGTGGTTCTTTAGAGTACCATCAGTGGAATTACACCAGCAATGAACGCAGCCCAATTTTTTTTGTGCATAAATGAACAACCTTTCTTGTTCTTCATGTGAATAATACAATCTCTTACTCATCTGCTCCGAGATTTATTATTTGTTTGGGGAATTTTAGATGAGATTTAATGGTAGCACTTTGATTTTTCAGGAATTGAGTTTACATAAGGCTTTTTTTTATCCCTGGCAGAAAGGCAAATGATGTTGGTATCACATTGTCTTATGGCTTTGATTTGTCACTCTGACCGGGTATAAATTCTCAATATAAAAGCAATGATTAGATGGATTTAGTACAAACTTTTATCTTATTAGGAAGTAAAATATCTCATTCCACTGCTTTTCATCCTTTCTATCCTGCTGGTTGGTGGCTGAGCTATTGCTTTTTTTTTTTTTTTTATTGCTATTTCTTCCATCCAAAACAGACTTTGTAGAACTTTCATACAAGACATACCAGGTTTCTGGATGACAAGTGACAAGGGTGAGCCAGAACCCTTAGGCTGTACTGCTGCCTCTCCCTGGATTTACACAAGCAACCATGACCAACATTAAGTAAAATTAGTAAAATTTTGGTCTTTGGTTGGGCTGGATTATCTAAAACTAGTAGCTTCAGAGAGAAGTTGTCACTCCCAGCTAAAAGGGCTTTTTATTTTAATCAAAGTGCCTATCACTTTGTTTTCCAACATGAAAAATGCAGTGAAGTTGGGCAATTCCAGCTCCCCACTTCCCTGCTGATGTGAGGTAGCTTTCTGAGCCCCCCGAGTGAATCTGGGGGCGGCTCCTGGGTGAAGGAGGGTGGCTGTGGAGTGGCCCCAGGCCTGCTGTGTGTGGAAGCTAGAGGGCAGGGCAGGCTGTGCCTGCCTGCGGAGCCCTGGGCAGAGCCTCTGCACCGTCAGCAGGAGCCCTGCCTCTGCATCGTGGGCCTTGCTTCTCACAGTCCCCTTAGTCCCCCTCCTCCCACGCATTTTGAGCCGTGAATTCCGTGTTTTGTAAGAAAGGGAGGAAAGCAGAATACAGCAATGGGGGGGAAAGGTGCTCACCCAGCACGCTGACTATCACAGATTTCTGACTCTGGCCACTGTCACCCTGTGGGCTGAAAACTTCGCAGGTGTAGGAACCGGTGTCTGAGGGCTGCATGTTGGAGATTGTTATCGATGCATTCCCTGGACCTGTTGCAGCTGTTATCCTGTTCTTAAACGCTCCGTAGGTGTAAGACTGGCCTCCTAAATAATAATAGATCTGTGATAAAGAATCAGTTGTTAGTTTCTTAACAAGAGATCTTACTGCCTCTTTGTTTGGTGCTCATAATTGGAGCATAGTTGATTTCTGATTAAGCCATGCCACCCCCTTTCTTGCCCCCTCTCCCAAGAAAGCAGAGATCAAAACATGGTACATTTGAGTATGTATTTCTTTTCAGAAGTGGGATTTTTGTAACAGTGTAAATGGACAGACAGTAGCTAGTTCTTTGTGGATACTCCAGTCACATTTGTGAAAACAAAGCTGAGACCATTGACTGTCATATGACAATTCTGTGAAGAAATGCTAAGTCATGCCCAACGAATAGTGATGCTAATTGAACTGATAATTTGTGGTATTATTAATAAGTGTCTCAGTAGAAGGTTGTGACAAGAGTGGACTTGTCATTGGCAAATGTGGGTGGCTGCAGAGCTTTCCTAATACAGAAGCTCACAAACAGAGAACTGAAATGAACACTTAAGACATAGGTTTAGCAAACAAGGCACCTGACCTGTTGGCAGTAAATTTAGAAGCAATAAAAATACGGTGTGAGAACGCCAGCAGAATCATCACACATGCAATTAGAGCAACCATGCTGTTCTTGTTTGTGCAGTCAGGGTCAGAGACAGTGTCATGGACTGTCTTCTGGTTTTTGAGTTTATACCACAGGTGGAACTCAAGAATACCTGTTGGATTCAGTGCTTGGAGGGACACCATTTTCAGATCAAGACGTCTCCCTTTTGCTAAACACCGATTTGCAGAATTACAGACATAGCAAGGACAACGTCTCAAAGGAGTGCAACGTTTTCTCTCAGATAAAAATTTGCTATTTAATGTTGACTGCTTTCACTGACTTCAGTAGCATTGATTGTACTTAGCACTGTGGGAGTAAAATTTGCCTCAGGCTTATAAGCCCAAACCTGTTGCCTGTTGACTGAAAGGAGAAGTAGAATTGTGCTCACGGTGGAGCCTTGTTGGTGGTCTGAAGCCTGGGCCTTGGGGGTGTTTAGGAACTGCACCATCTCATCTGCCCTGGGGTAAATATAACAGACCTTGAGGTGTATCCACACTCTGTCAAGTCCAGCTCTGCTGTGGAAACTAGCTCTGAAAGAACAAAGCTAATGTGGAAAACTATGGAACATTAATTCTTTTCCTCAGATGTTAATGATAGTGTGATAATACTTGGGATAGCCAGTGTGTTCCCCAGTGTCTAGACACACAAACTCCATCATCTAGGCAAAGTGAACAGTTCCAGCATAGTCAGTTTTTAAATTGATGAGAGGTAACCATATAGAAGTAGAGGTTGGGACCCAAAC
>NW_008590419.1:24134-28293 GCF_000691845.1 Merops nubicus | reverse complement strand
TCCTGCTGATGGTATTCCAGAATCAGCAGTGTGAATGTATTTATTTTGTTGGAGTAACAGCATGGGTTTTAATGGGAATAGCTGGAATATGCTTGTAAGGGAATAGCTTACAGACTCCTGTGAAAAAAAAAAACATTTACTCTTGCCTAGCATCAACATTTCCTTTTGGTCAAAGTTTCCTGCCTTTATGGACACTCCAGATCCCAAGGCAAGAAGTATAATTTGCTCTACTTTGCAGATCAACTGATTGCATTTTGAACTAAGAATATTTATTCTTAATTCCATTTATCCACCCGGATAGTGTTGACTCAAGTCTTTAGGCAATGTTATCAGAAAGCCTTTATTAGCTCAAGGCAAGCTACACCCCAAAACTGCCAGAGCACAGCTGGTTCATGCAATGATAAGGCTTTGAAATGAAGGTCAGAACCCAGAGCACAGCACCAGCAGCTCAGGCATTGCAGCTTGGCCCCCTCTCAAGTGCAGTTTTGCCTCCTTCCCAGCCAGACTTTATCTTTCCCTGCCCCAGGATTGCAAACACCAGGTACCATTGATGCAGGGCTCTGAACACCAAAGCTACACGACTGCATTGCCAGCACATGGAAAACTGGTGTTGCAGTGAGGAAGCGTAAGAGGTCCAGTGTTAGCACAGCAGCAGACTAGGTTAGAAAGTCTGGATACACTCTCCAGTTTCCATTGTTTGTGACTTCAGGCTCCTCTTAAGCTGATATTCCTATATAGATCTCAGCAGTGATGGGTTGGATTTGCATCTCCTCTCCATCGTGAAAGAGCTTCCATCAGCTCCTCAGGCTAATGTGAAATTAAGTTGTACAGTGATTGAAGTGAAGTAACGCAGGACTTGCAGCAGCGTGAGAGGAAAGGCAAGACCATTATGTCCTACTAAAAGGCTTGATTACTGAAAAAAAGGGGCTAAATTCTATTCAGCCTACCTCAGAGTGATCTGGGATTTATGTGAGAGTAAACAGTAGCAGAAGCTGCCCACTGAGTGCCAGCTTAGCTATGGCACATGTTCCTGGGAAGTAGGACTGGCACTAGGAGCAGTCAGGGCATGCCAGTAAACATCACAGAGGAGCAAATGCTCCTTGCTGTACGTGATATGAAGTCAGCATGAATGACATACCTAAGCTCTGATACAATACACTGAAAAATTAATCCCCAGAAAAATTAATCCCCTGTGTCCTCTCTTCCTGTCTGAATGGATGCAGAGAAAATACCTTGTGTACACTGTTAAATCTGAGGCAGGTGTCAACACAGCAGAGAATATTTGTTCTCTTCATGGATTTAAACAGGCTCTTTCTGGGTTGTTTTTTTCAACTATGAACATGAAGTCAGTGGAATATCTTAAGGAAACACATTCAGTTCCTCTGCAGCTCCTGCCTGCTCCTTGGTGATGCTTATCTCACTAGCTCTGGAGTTTATTGCCTGCAGGAAGGTGGTAAACACCAAAAAGGCTGAGTAAGGTTGTGATTAATTACTGAGTGTATATCTTGTCCCAGAGGTATGATTGGATTGTGTACACAGGAAATTTCATTTAAAAGGAACATGTTTCAGTTAATTGGCTGTGAATTCATAGCCCATTTTAAACAATACACACTTAAAATGGGTATTTAAAACCCTTGTACAAACTGGGTTTATGCTGTCCTTGAAAAGCTCATGTTTGTGCCTTTCTAAAAGCTGAAATTAAAATCTTTGCCAAAATGTTTCTGTACCATTTCAAAAGTAACAAATCTTGTTTTGTGTTGAAGATAGAGAAGATTTTTTATTTTGGGGCAACTGATAGCTGATGTTGCCTCCCACAGACACACATCTAATTGACATTTCATTCCAGCTTACGTAATATGTCCCTAAAATGTCTCTATGGGAAAATTGTAAAATTAGTCAATGGTAGACTTCTCCTGGAAGCCTTTAATTTGATATGATAAATATATTTAAAGTTCAGCATCCTGAATGTAAAAAAAATACGAATGAAATCTGCTCTGCCTCTCTTGAAAAAATAAGCTTTTTATGTCCTCAGGCAGATCATGAGCAGCTCTAGTGAAGTCGATGATTTACCAGTGTAAAAAAATATGGAAAATGCAGAAATGGTTTCTGCATCTCCTTACCAGCTACTTTGCTCAGGCAAGTTGTTATATAATGGTGTCTTTTCACATTTCATGGGAACAGCTGCCTGGGATGACTAATCAACTGACAGAAAAAGAGTGGAGATTATCACTCCAAGAAAGTGTTGTCCCTAATAACTCCACAGTCTGAAAAACCCGTTTTTGCAAAAGAGCAAAGTTGCCCAGAAAAAGTTCCCCTGACCTTAGAAAGGATTGAGTTCAGTTGGTTATTCAGCCTGGGGCCTGGTAGCCCCTAAGGCAACTAATGCCTTCTGTAGTTACTCTGCATTTCCCCAGTCACAGTTTCTGCTGCAGCAGAGAATGGGATTTGGGCTCACAGACTTCCAGGGCAGCTGAGCCAATTACCTGTGTGCTTGTTTGGGAGAGCTGGGTTCCAAACAGAATAGAGAATTGGGAGTGATCATACTTGTTTGCAAGAAAAATCTTGGTAATCTCAATAAACTCTAGGTGCTGGGGACAAGGTTATTTGTGTGCTCAGTTCTGAAGGATCTGGCACATGAAAGCCCATGTCCTTTTCTCCTTTAGCCTGACTTGTGGGAAGGCTGCTCATCTTCTAGTGTGATGGTGAAGAAAGTATTTGCCTGCAGAGGAAGCAGTTGGCAAAGCTGATGCTGAGTTGAGGATTTTCAAAGGCTGCCAGATGTTTGGCAGAGAGTGAGGAACCCACCTACAGGTTTTCTTTACACAACTTCTATAGAAAGATCTTCCTTAGGGGGTGGAGGTTGTGTGTGAAAAAGCAGACAGTAAATTAGAAGAAACGTGCCTCCATCTGCTTCCTTTCTTCTTGGGGCAGGACAAATACATAGTAGAACTTGCATAAATTCATGTCTTTCAAATGTCTTCGGATGGGCTCATTCATCATCTCAAGGTCAATATTCCTCCTGCCCTCCCTCTCCTGGTGTCATTGCATCACATTGCTGTATGTGCCTAGTACTTAGGGATATCAGAACTGTCAGATGAGATCTACCTGAAGATCTGTTACAGAATGTCCCACTTAATCTCCACAGAAGTCTTAATTTCCCAAATAGGGGGCAGTTCCTGGCCATGACTTCCTTTCCAGGACCTGACTTCCCTCCTCCAGCCTCTTCTCCCTTTCACCAGCAGACACAAAGCTAGAGCATCCTGGCTGATGCTGTTTCTCTAGGCTCATGTATTCAATATCTAATTCACAGTCTTTGCCTGGAGAGTGTAAAGCTCAGGCTTCCAGAGGGCCCCATCACTGGGTTGTTTTATCATTCTCTGACATTTTCTCAAGCTTGTAAAAAAAGAACCATTAAAGGCTTCTTCTCACCAATGAATGCAAAGGAGGATATTAACAACTCTACTGGTTTGAGATCATGATCTCTTTCTGAATTCTGAGTAAAGACAGAATTGATAAAATAACAAGAGGAAAAAAATCTTCATCACTCCCTTACCATCTAATTAGAGAACAAATGCCACACACTGGAAGTGTTAATTAAAGCCCAAGGCTCAGATTTGGAACTCTGGCTAGATGAGAAAGCAAACGCTCCCACATGCATTGCTTTCTTTGGCGTGTGGCATGTGACTGAGTCTGGCCCCAAATGCCTTTGTTCATCCCCAGCTTCTTTGCACACATTTTTGTCAAAGCTCTGATCTGCAGACTGTGGGAGGGGTATTCTGTCCTGCATTACCAGGACTTTTGCACGGATAATTGAGGATGTTCATAGTGACTAGAAGAGTATTGTCACAATTGTGCATTGGTAGAAGAACGAGATGGAGTCAGAAGCCTTTAGAGGATTAATCATTCAGCAGCTTTAACTGGTGCAAAATACTTTTGAGGAGCACCCCTTCCAGGTTCTCACAGTGTCATTCTTGTGGCTGAACTATTGGTGGATAATTTCTACAGTGCATCAAGCACAAACATGTTTTCTCAGCACATTTGGTGTAACTGCTCTTCAGCAGTTATTATTAGACCTCAATTTACATTGGGTGGTACCCTGACCTTCATGGTGAGACAGGGACCCCACTGCAGTCAGAGAGTTTGGATTGGATTATGGCTG
>NW_008590419.1:0-24115 GCF_000691845.1 Merops nubicus | reverse complement strand
CAGGCAGCTTAGTGTCCCTGTATATCCATCACATCTCAAAATGTTGTTATAGTCTAGAAAGGAGATCCAAGGTGACTTTTTGTTGTTGTTGTAATATAAATACATAGCCCTAAATCTGGGCTATCCAGACTTCCTCACATTCAGCCCAGTGGCTCCTAGTGTGTGGACATGCCCTTCAGATACCCTTTGGGTAGAATGTTCTTCAGGGAGCTAGTTCAGCCACCTAGAATACCTGTGGGAAAAAAACCCATCAGCTACGTCCAAAATAATTTTGATAGAGCAAAATGCAATAAAAAATAGGCTGAGTTAAAAATTCTGAATGAAGCATCCCACTGGATTCAGCTTGTCTCAGCCTTGTGCTGGCTTTAAAGATTTTAATCCAGAACATGATTGCAGGTCTCACAGTAGCATAAATGTAGCAGAAGCTATTTAGCTCTTTTTCCCCCTTTAAGGCTGTGGGGATTTTTTTCTTACCTTGTGTCTCCAGCTACATCTTCCCCGTGCATCTGTCACATACACCATCTTTTGACATTGACTGACTGACTTTTCATCCATACTCAGAATACCGTGGCACGGGGAACGCTGTAGTTGAGTAAAAATGTGCTGATCTGAGAGTTAAATGAGACTTTCAATGTTGCCCCAAAATCAGAGAGCCTACACAGCCTTCTCAGCACAGCTTCCCACCAGTACCCTCAGGGCTGTTGACAAGGGCAGGATGCCTCGTGTTCAGTGGGTTTTGCAGAAGGTAGCTCAAGCCTTTGTCAACAGTGAGATGCAATACAATCTTATTTCTACATTTTACCTAAAATTAGGCAGGCTAAGCCCGAAATCTAAAGTTTGCTCCAAACACACCAGTTACAACCTCATCTTTTTCTACTTTTCCCCACTTCCCTTGGTATTCTCACTATTGTCTGCTTCCATGTATCAGTTTATTATTTTACCTTCTCTCTGCAGACTCTCACCCCAGTGGCAGAGATAACCACAGGCAGCCCAAAATAATCCCAGTGACATCCAGGGAGTCACCCTGACTGCAATGACATGACATCAGAGTCTCTGTTCCTCTGCATTGGACACATTTCCTTTGCTTTCCATGAAACTATTCCTTTTATGTGCCTGCTCAGTCATCTATGTGCTAGATAAGACTCGATTTTAAAAAATCACTTCTAGGCAAAATGAAATGCTCATGTGTCTGAGGGGCCCTTTCCAGCAAGTTTTCCTGTCCTGCTTCAGCAGGTGCTTTGCATGGGCTGATCTTTGCTTATGGGCTGGACCAGAGTGCTCTGCTCCCAAGGAGTGTCCGTGCAGCACTGACAGCCTCCACAGCATGTGATCTCAGTTGTCTGTGGCTGCAAGTGTGTGACGGGGTCTCAGGAACTACTCATACTACATGAGGAGGAATTTGTTCTTTCAGTAGTTCTTTCAGCCTGTCACACTTACAGGCTGGCTGGCCCCTTCTCTCAGGTGGTAGCCCAGTGCCTTGCTTTGTGCTGTGCAGCAGAGCCATGCTGGCTGGGGACAGCTGGTAACCTGAAAGCAGGGTGTCAGGGTGAAAGGAGCTGACACAGTTACACTCAATGTTCTCCTTGCATCTCTCTCCTTCCTTGGGCTCCACCACCCTGCCCCCTGCTCCTGAGCCACGCGACACAAGCCTGCTCACTCCTGTGAAGGGTTTGCAGAGTGGCTCATCAGGCCTGCAGGGCTGGGTGTCAGGACATGACCAGACTTCTCCTGAGGGAGCAGTGCTATCTGCCTCTTCTGCATGGTCTGCAGTAAGAGGAACCCTTCTTGCCCTTATCCAACACATGATACTTTCCCAGTAGTAGAGAAAGCCTTCTTGCCCTTGTCCAGTAAGAGATACTTCCTTGGTAGTACAGATGTGAAAAAAATAGAGGGCTCTGGTAGGGTGAAAACCAATGTATAAAATAAATGGAATATATTATTGCTGTTAGATGCTGCTAACACTTTCCCTCTCACTTGCCCATACCAGTTGTACCAAAGTGGTGTCAACCTCACTGTTCACAAATATCTCAAGCTCACTTTTTCTAGAGAACCTTTTCCTGAGAAGTCTATCAATAATTCAGTTTCTCTCACAAGTAACAGTCATTCATGACCTTACTCATCTAGTGAATTTAAAATTCCAATCCAGAGTTCTGCCCTTGGCTTGTCTCTGATAATTTCACTTGCTTTAACCGTGGGTGGCCTGGGCTGGAGGCTCAAGGTGTGGCCCTGGTTAGGTTCAGGAGCTGTATTTAGCTTTGCAAGGCTGTAGCCTCGCCTGTGCAGAGTCAACAGCAGGCTTCAGTCTTTCAAACATTTACTTAGGTGCTTTCCACCAAGTTGAGCCGAGTGACTCAGATCTTAGATCTGTAGATCTTAGTAGTTGAGCCTTTACCTTATGAACCAGGCCAGGCTGTGATGTGTTCTGTTACCCTGGGTGAGCTGAAAAGTAGTGTTCACCTCAGTTTGTCTGTATGGAAAATAGAGATAGCTCAGTATTGGGAAGTTCTCAAGATCCTTGGCTGGGAGTTGTTATTCGAAAATTAAATTTAGCATTAAAAAGACAGGTTGCTAAGGGGTAAATGGCAAGAAGAAAAAGTTAAAAATATCTATGGCATCCTATTTTCCATGAGTTGATATTTACTTTCCTTAGTTCAAATGAGAGGAGTTACTTCCACTGGTGAAACTTGGGAAAAGAACAGTTAGGCTCCAGTTAGTGAAAGATCTGTGTTCCAGTTAGTGAAAGATCTGTGTTCTCAGGTCATATATAGCCACGCTGCCTTCAAACCAGCACTTCGCCCCCCCCCTGCCACTCTGCTGTTTGCTGCCTGCCTTTTCATCCTGCTGCCTGTGAGCAGCCTGGCTGTGGTATTTCATCCTCCCTGGGGTAACTGCCGTGACTTGTGAGTGCTGAGCACCTGCACTGGCACTGCCTCTGTGCTTGTTATAGATCATGTCCTAAAATCTGGTCGTTTAAAGCTCACGTTCATTAATGCTTCAAGCCAAAGTCAACTTAATGACATACATTTGCCTTAATTAACATTCTAGTTTGCTCTATTATTTGCTGCTGCTGTAGAGAGAAAGGGCTGTATCCCCTATTACATAAATAAATATTATTTATTAGAATAAAAATTTGTTTGCCCCATTGTTGTTTTGGAGAACATCCCCCCTGCTCAATCTTATTATTGCAGATATACCAGCTATGTGAGTAACAGGGCATCAAGACAGTTAACATTGACTAAGATGTCAGGAATATTTAAAATTGTAGCAGGTGGGATAAGAAGATGCCTTTTCTGCCTTTTTTTTTTTTTTTTTTTTACATTGTAAGTCTCCTGTCTTCAAAATATTTGGCAGAAATTTTTGAATTTAAAAAATGGAAGTTGAAAATGTTATCCATTTGGTTGGGAAAAAAAGGCAAATTTTGAATGAAGCCAGAATTTTCAACAAACCTTTTCAGGGACAGTATATGCTATTTATAAGGAAGCATTTGCTTGTTACTGACATTTTAGAAGAATCTAAATACCTCATAAAATTAAATAATATTATCCCACTTCAAATGCAAGCTCCTGTTCTGGTATCCAGTGAAGTATGGTGCTGGTCTGTTCTATACAGTTGGTTTCATCATCTTACCAGCATATTAAATATATTTTTTACTTGTATTTTGGTATTCTTTAAAGTAAACAATGAAAACCAAAGCTGCCATTCTCCTCTATTGCCATCCATGTATTTCCTACTTGGAATGAAATGTGTAACTTCACTTCAGTTATGTGCCAAGCAACCAGAGCAAAGCCAGGTTTGTAGAAAGACAGTTTCTTTTTTTGTTTAAAGCTGTAGGAGAAAAACTTGCTTTCAGACATAGTCCTTTCTGAAACTCCAAAAAGTCACCAGCCCGAAACAGAAATAGCAACCTCATATTGCTCTGGGTTCAGAGAGAGGTTGAAAATCCAATTTCATGTTCAGCTGTGTTGTGCAATTTCTTAAACTGTATTTTCCACAAGCAATCAGGTTCCTTTCTTCCCAGCGTTTGCATTAACACGATTCATTTTATTGTGAATAGGTTCAAAGTGGTAAGGAATTGGCACGTTATGGTAAGAGGATACAGGTCAAGGCACACAGGACTGAATGGGTGTTAAAAGCATTTTTAGAAGAGCAGTGCCCCAGTCCTGCAGCTCTTCACACACGTGCACCCTCCAGGCACGTCGGCAGGAATTCTAGCTCGGCGTTGGAGGGGAACAGGATTACTCACTAACCCGTGGCCTTTGCAGATTGAACAGACTTTATTTAATGAAAATGCAAATCAGCCATTACAGATGTGTGTGTGTTGCAGTGTGAAAGTGAATTTACCATGAAATTAGTTTCAGAAAGGGAGAAAACCAGATGCAGTTTTTCCCAGTGGTGTTTCTTACACTCCAGGGAGTCACGGCTTTCCCACTGCCTGCAGTGGGAGCTGCAGAAGCTGGGAGTGCTGCAGGGATTGATCCATAAGGCTTCCCTGACATTTGGTAGCCTCACATCAGTTAGTTTTTGTTGAGCATATTCTGAACCACCCACAGTATTCTATGATTATAATCCTCAGGGGGTATTTCCTCCTCATCAGTCATGGTTCACAAATAGTCTCCTCCTGGATCTCTTGAAACTGTCTGATTCTCCCTCCAAAATACTTGCAACTACAGTCTGCCTGTTTCTCTTGGCAGTGACCAGCAAATGTCAGCATTTATAGTCTTGCAAGATGGAAAATTTGGTGCAAGAAAAATGGAGAGACTCTAACCCAACTGGGAGAAGATGGGCTTGGTCCTGTCTCAGTGCTGTATGTCCACAGAACGAGTGATTAAATTTATGGTGTAACGTACTGGATCAAAATTGTAATATATTGTGCTATATACACCTTACTCGGGACGCCTGCAGCTACCACCCTTTCATGAATAATTCTTCATTTACTAAAATCGTTTTGACTTGTGAAAAGCAAATTATGAGTAATAACTATTGATACAATTAGTCAGGCAAGGTGTGCATGTGTCGGTCTGGCACTCGGCAAGAGCCAGAATTTGGGGTGGGCCCTGTGTTTGTGCTTAGCACTGATTCAGTCGTTATTGGTGGCTGTGACCTGCTGCAGGAGGGTTCTGTCTTACATTAAATTGCTATTTCTTACATGCTGGCTATGGCTGTTCAGTGCCACATATGTTCTGTACTGTACATTCTGTAAACTGCACTCTAATTCTGCTATAACTGATAAATCAAGTAGGAGGTATACATCTATCAGCAGTGGCAAAGCTCCTAATATAATATCATTAGGAAATCGGTGAACATGATAAGAATATCATCAGTGTGGACTGTGACACTCTTCTAGGTCAAATCTCTTTATATCAACTCTGGGGTGGAACACCAGGCAGGAGGATTGAAATTCTAGAAAAAAAAGCATTAAAGGGAAAAGAAAGGGACTGATTGTCTAATGGGCACAACCCTGACACCAGGGTAAGGTGGAAAAAATCACTTCAAGGATACAGTAACACTTCCAATCAACATTTCTTCTCATAAAGGAACGTGTTGCTGATTGCTCAACACTTGTCAGGACTGAGCTGATGGGAACTCAGACCCTGTGTGTCATGCTGGGACTGAGATTCATGGACTTGTTTCCCCACCAAAACACATTAATGGATAGCTCTTGAAGTCTGGGGAGTAGCGTGAGCACGTATAGGAAGTTACACGTCTCACCCCTGACTCCTTCCAGGCAGACCAGGCTGCTCTGCAAGGTCTTTACAGCCACAGAGAGGCTCGGGCAGCAGTTACAGCACGTAGCTCTCTGGTATTTGGTGTCCATCTCAGCCCTGGTGCTGGTGCCCCAACGTGCCCCGTGGCCTCATTACACCCCCGAGGGGAGATGCTCTTTGGCTCTGCTGCCTCTCGGGGTCTGGGCATGGGCAGAGAGCATTTCCCTTTGATCTGTAATTGTTCTGCCAGCCCAACGACACCCATGGGATGCTGTGAAATACCAGATCAAGCTTGCAGGGGCAGATTTCCTGCTATGACAACTTTCTGCAGAGTCCTGCCAAAATATTTGCTGTTTGCTTTGTGCCAATAGCCTATTGTTGAGCACCGGTCCTCTTACTGAGCCACCTAATAGCAACGACAGTGGCTGAGTCAAGGAGCTCTCTTGACCCTTCAGTGTGGGACACATTGTCAAAGGCAAGGGCAGCTCACCAGGAAAGCAGCCTTCACAATAGCAGGAAATATCTGCCAGACAAGAGAAAAAGGAGCTGGTGGGATACTTGGACACCTGGTCTTTGCTCTGCTTCAAGCTTCCTATGTGAACTTGGAGCGAGTCGTTTGAGCATCTGAATCCATTTTGTACCTTCTCCTAAGTTTCTGAAGGAGTTGAGGCATTCCAATAGGAACTAGGAGCCTAGATAACTTTGTGCATCTGCCCCTAAATTTCATTGCACCCCCGTCCTTTGTCTTTAGGGTATGAACAAAAATGTTACCTAGCTCCCTGGTCTGTCATGAGGATAACACTATCAAACATAACCAGATTCTGTGAGGACTTAAGAATATCTTAAATATAGCTTCATATTAGTAATGAATAAATCTCTTACGGTATGCAGTTGCATCTCTTTGGCACTGTAAAAGCTCCACTGAATAAAGAAATTTCCAAGTGGTCCAGAAGTGGTGTATGTGCAGAGGAGGGTTGCATTGCCACCTGTCGTGACGTTCACTGTCTTCTCGGGCACGGTCACCACAATGCTGCTGACGTGGCCTGTGGGCAGCAAGCGTGGGGAAGAGAGATCAGGCAGGACCGACCCCAGGCACCAGGCAGCACTGCCTGCCCCCCACATCCCTGAGGGAACCCGCAGGACGTGGCCAGTCATTCTCCTCTCCAGTCCCGTTTCCCTTGAGTTTGTGTGGAAATTGTAGTGATAACGAGCTGGGAGTGAGTAAAAGCTAACAAGCAAATAAATCCCCCAGAATAGGCCTTTAAACCAAACTATGTTCTGAAAAAGCAGAGCTCCTAAACACGTACTTGTTCTCACTTGTGAGCTCTTTCCCATCATGTGCTGATTACTCTTGGCTACACAGCTAATATTAATGAAAGGAATCAACCACCATCTTACAGCATTTATCTGTTTCTGTCCTCCATATAAATTACCAGCAATAGTGACATATGGCAACAAAGCTAGAGCTGTCAGAAAAATAAGTCTGAATTTCAGGGGTTTGCTAGAGGGCTGAGTCCAATTTTAAAGCTACTGTCTAAAGATTCTGAAGGAGAATATATTTCTTTTGAATGGAGCTTTCTGTGCAAAACAGGCAAGGTGAGAACTTCATGTTACAATAATAATAATAGTTTTCACTTGGGCTTATTGCATGTATGAATGATGGTGGCAAAACATACAAAACATTTTTCTCAGTGAAATATCTGTTCATTTTATATTCAGGTGCTGCTTTTGAGAATTTAAGCAGAACCTGCAGTAAAACCAAAAGAGTATTTTGCTCAAATTATCAGCCCTATGAGAAAAAACATTGTTTAAAAAAGAAACTGTTTTAAAAAGAATTTACATTTTAAAGCATGTAAATATTGCAGATTTGTCAGTTGCTACAATATGCAAACCTATCTGAAGTCTTTGGGGTCTATTTTTTTTTGTTTGATGGCTTTAATAGTAAAAGCTGCAAGGATGAAGGGAATTATCTATTTTCTGTGTTGGTGGTGGCTAGGATGAGAACTAGCAGGTTTAAACTGCAGCAAGAATTGCATTATGTGTGATGACAGTCTCACAGGAATGGCTGGAGTCTGACCTAAATGTGTCAAACCTGCCTGGAGGAAAGAGGGGATTCCAAGGATGGCTGCAAGTCCTGATTGTCCTGTGAGTTCACAGTAGCCTGATCTTACTGAGATCTAATATAAAATCCATGTTACTTTATTTTAGATATCTCAGTTCACTGTGCTCAGCTTTAAGAATTAGAGTTGGACAGAGGATGATAGTTTCTTGCCACAATAATACTTCCAGGTTTATATGTGTTAATTTTCTGCTCTTTGCTGGATTAAAGCTAGGGTCTTTCAACACAATGTCACTCTACTGAAAACAACCATTTTCCAGTCATCTGCTCCACAGAATTCCTTTAGCACTCTCTGTTTTTGGAGTCAGGAGTGCTACAGAGCCTGGCTGTTACAAGCTTTTCCAGAAGAACTTTATTTCAATGGAAAAAAACTCCACAAAGCATTCTAGTTTCCATGAAGCTGTGTATTTTGAAGAAATACATTTAGTTGAAATAGGCTTTGCTCTAGTAAAAATATAAAGCCAAAGCCTATCAAATTTCCATTGGCCAATGGGGCTGCTTAAAGCCATCACTAGTTGTAAGATGGAGCTTTGGACTGCCAATGGAGCACACTAGACCTGCAGAGCCTGTTCCCTCATCACAGAAATTAATGAGAGTTTTGCTTTGCATTGAGTTCACTGTTGACAGTTCCAAACTCCTAATCCCATTTTGTACATAAAGGCCTTCTGGTTTCAATGGAAAAAAAGCTCATGAGTAAGAAATAACTAAATGAAAAAAGCTAGTGTGAACAGGAGCCTAAGTTGTTCCGAGGAGTTGGTCCATGTCTTTGACTCATCAATATTACAGTAAGACCGGTTCCTTGCTGCAGAGAAAGTCATTGCAGTTAATTAGGAATCTTTGGCTTTCACTGGATACATTTTATATGTATTTAAACATAAAAAATACAGTTTTTAACACTCATGAAGTCAGTCCAGATTTGTTGATCTTTTCCTAGCCACTGCAGAAACCCCAGTCAGTGGTGCCCATCAGTATGGACACACTGCTCGTCCTGAACCCAGAACTGTAAAATTAGCAGACATTGTTTTGAAAAGTATTGCTGCTAACTCTGAATTACTTTTCATATGTAAAACAAAAAATCTCTGGGGTTTATTTGTGTATGAGAGAGCTAACATTAAAACACCAGGAGCAACTTTTTAAAATATTTCTCTGGCATCCAAACCAGAGAATTCCATCTTGAAAATAAAATATGGAAACGAACTTCCATTTTCTTTAGTGGATACAGAGGCTGTTCATCTCTGTCCAGCATTAGACTTAAAATGTCTGCTTCTCTATATATTAAAAAGAAAGGTTAGCATAATGAAATGTCCTTGAAACATAAATAATATATAATGTTTCATATACCATATAACTCATGGATTCCACAAAGTGTTACATACTCACTTAACTTCAGGGAAATTCAAAGGATTATTTGCATGCATAAAGTTAAACATCCCCACAAAATTTCTGGTGGGGATGGGACTGAGGCAGAACTTTCCCAGGGCTCTTATCAAGGGGAGACAAAAGCTGAATGTGAGACGACCTTGAAAGACTTGAAAGACCCTAATGCTCTACGTGAGAGCTCTTTGCCTCTTCCTGGTTTTAGAGCAAAGCATTAATTTACCAAAGCAAAAATTCACTTCTTGCACAAAAAGCCCTTCCCAGTCAGCGGTCAGCTTGCTGATTTCCACAAAATGGCACAGCATTATAGCTGAGGTTTTCATTCCATCCTGAAATAAACCTTGAACCTTCTCCTGCTTTGCCAGTCAGGTTCACCTGCCTTCTTAGTTCAACAAGTTCCTTTATTCCAGTGCTATTTGGATTAGTTTGTTATTCTTACCTGTGAGGATGGCTAGAATTGGAAATATCCCCAGCATTGTTGCAAACGTCTTCTCGACGCTGGGAGAGAAAAGAGACCAGATGCTGCTTCTGAGTTCAGCTAAACCTCAACTGCTGGGTTTTTTTAAGTGGGTTTTTGTTTCCCTTATCAGGTGTGTATCAACACGTCAATAAGCTTTTTCATTCTCCTCCTTTATCACATGTGTGCCTTTCTCCAACTAGTGGTGTGGCTGTTCGGTTGGAACCATTTTGTGGGGTTTGAGCAATGGAGGGTTTTGTTAATAATAAACCTTTGAGTCAGAGAAGCCCAGGTTCACCCACTTTTCCAGGGCCCAGCAGTATTTGCCTACAGAAGTACTTCCACTGAATACAAGAAAAGTATTTGTGGATCTGTTTAACAGTCAATCTGATTACCACTCTTGGAGTCATGAATAAGGAACAATCTTTATTGCCTGTTAATTCTAGAATTTCTTTTTAAAAATGGGCATGTGGGCATAATATGTTGTTAGTACATTTTCATTTTAAAATGTATTTCTCATACAGTATTATACCAAATGATTACTATCTTTAGACTTTTACTTATCTTTAAACTTTGGTATTGAACTCATCAACAAGATAAGTCATAATAAAGATAAAATGAACATTATCTCTACTAAACTGATCATAAAATCTGTTTCACCTAGTTTTAGTCTGTGAAGGTGGATGCTACTAATACATAATGACAAGGTAGGTATATTGATTTTTATTTAAATGTTAATACCTGAGGTAGCTGAGGACATCACAGAGGGCAGCATTGCCTTTCAGATGTCTGCCTGTACCTAGGACAAACACAATTAAAATGGTCAATGGTATTTTTTTCCGTGTTTGTTGGAAACATGGATCTAGTTCATGCCTGATGATCCCATCTTTCTAGTGGCAGGCAAGGGTGGCCACCCTTTCCATGTCAAGGACCGTGCTGCAGCTGGGGATGTCCATGTGGCAGGTGGGGATCAACCTCTGGCTATGTGTGGTTGGTGGGAAGAAGGATGTCCAAGCTCTCCCTCACCTCTAATGGGATGTGGTGGTAAACTCCTTTGTGTAGAGGTGGTGAGTTACTGGTTGCATCAGTTACTACTGGAATCATGTTTATGGACTTAGGTGAATTTTATTCTGCCAGATATTTCTGTGCATGGCAGATTACTGATCAACCTCTAAGCAGATGTCAGGATTTGATTATAATCTTATATGAGCCATCTCCAAAAGTTTTATAAAGGCTGTCCTTTCCTTCACTCGGGCTGTCAGCATGTCACACAGCATTCCCACAGGCTGGGCAGGGCTTGTCTTCTAGTGATGATGAAGGCAAGGTTTGGAATAGTTAAATGGCTCATCCAAGGATGCATGTGTGGCCCAGAGTTCAGAACGGAACATGTATGTTGAAAGACTGAAATTCAAGTTTAGGTTTCTTCCAAAATGTGAAAAGCATTTAGATTAATCTTCATTAAAGCACGGAGGGATCCCAGATGCACACGGGAAGCTCTCACTGCCTTTCCCTGGGTCATTTCACACCAGCAAAGCAGAAGCCTGTACCCTACTGTTAATCTGCCAAGCCACCCAGGGTTCTCCTGTGAACATAGTGGATGGTGCCTGTCAGCTGCTGGTGTGGCTTCTAGCTCATTGCTCCACGGGAGCAGTGCTGCCTGTTTAAATGTCACCTTAGGAAAAGAACCCAACACAGAAAGCGAAATCTGGTTTGGTTTGATGGTGGTTAAGGTTAAGTTGCAATTGGACGACAAAGAAGCCCTTGGCTGGGAGGACAGGACAGCCCAGAGTGCAGCAACAGCAGCAGTCACTTTGCCATGGGCGGAGCAAAAACCCCTTATCTCCAGATAAAATGGAAGGGGCCAGTACCAGGAACTGTATGTTAATAGACTTTGTGACTCAAATCTGTGTACACTGAAACACATTCAGAAATGTTACCTGCTAAGCAACTCCCTTGCATTCACTCTATAAATACAAGTGTCAGTCATTAAGAAAGAGAAGTCCAGAGGCACACCCAGAGCCAAGGCAGCATCACCCAGCCAAGCACTGCCCTGATATTTAGGAGCCGCTTCTGTTGGCCTGAAACCTAATTAACTTCCTGTAGAATTCCATGTTTACCTTGACAAAGCTCAGCATGCTTAAAAGGCTTTGTTTTCCTGAAATAACCTAAATATGTGATTGCTCAAAGACACCAAACCCAGCAGAGCGTGATTCATAAAGCTCTCTACTTCAGTGTCCCATCTGATTGCTGGGGATGAGGACAAAAATGTAATTAAAGATTCCAACAAGTAGAGTAAAGGAGTTGCTTTAAGCCTCTAAATCCATCATTAGGTTGACTTCTAAATGCACTTCACAGTTTGCTTGCTTATTGCACAGCTTCATTCACAGGGACACCTTCCATGAGACCAGGTTGCTCAAAGCCCCATCCAACCTGGCCTTGAGCACCTCCAGTGATGGGGCGTCCACAAGTGGAGGATGCCACTCTGGGCAAACTGTTCCAGTGTCTCACCACCATCACAGTGAAGAACTTCTTTCTAATATCTAATCTAAATCTACCCTCTTCCAGTTTGAAACTGCTGCCCCTCATCCTGTCACTACAGGCCCTGATAAAGAGCCCTCCCCAGCTTTCCTGTAGGCCCCCTTTAACTGCTGGAAGGCCACTATAGGATCTCCTTGGAGTCTTCTCTTCTTCAGGCTGAACAACTCCACCTCTCTCAGCCTGGCCTTAGTGGAGAGGTGCTCCAGTCCCCTGACCATCTTTGTGGTCTTCTCTGGACCTGCTCAAGCAGATCCATGCCATTCAGTGAGATTTTGTGAGGAACATGCAAAGTGCTAGACCTCTGCCATCTCATCTGGCCTGTTGGACAGGCACAGAAGCTGTAGGAACTTTTCTTATGCTGTATGAGCTGTCGGAAGCTGAGGCCTGCTGCAGATGAAGGGGGTTGCTTGTGTGGAATGCATTACAACAGAACTAACACCTGTACCCACAGCAGTGTTTGTTTAGTCGTCCCGAGTCCCATCTGGAATCAGTGGGAGTGTAAGCAACTGGATAAATTTGTGGATGTGGCTCAGGCCTTTTGGGTTGATGGTAAACGCTCCCCCTGTGTTCCCTGCCTTCTGGCCTGTGAAAAGCCTAGGGAAGCAGAGGAGCAGCTGCTTGTGATGCTGCCCCAGACCTCCTGGGGATGCTGGTGTAGCGTCCATGTAACCAGGATGGGGCTGCCTTGGAATGTGCTGCACTGGGGTGATGGGAGTGCTGGAGGGAGGTTTGCTGCAGAAGCAGTGATGGTTTTGCAGGAGTTGTGGTGCTGGTAGAAATGGTGAGGTTTAAGGAGCTGTGCACCACGAGTGTCCTGGCTGATGCAGGCTGAAGAATGACTTTCTAACAGAAAGTACCACCATCAAAGAATCCATTTATGCGCTATAGCTCAGGTGTCAAAACCAAACCAAGCTCTCCACAGCATGATAAACCACAGTAAAATGGTGCTGTCTTTGTGCAGTTGTGGTTTCCTTGAATTTGCAGTGGCTGTGTAGCATTTACACTGCATGTGATTAATGCTCGTTGGTATGGGGTTTTCCCCTCCTTGTTCTTTTTCAGGTAGTTTGAGAACTGAAGCTAATACAGAAAAAAAAATACTTACAGTTGGTCTCTGGGGATTAAACTATCAACCTTATTAGAGGGAAAGGTCTTTTTTCTAACTGTTGTTTGCATTTTCATAGCTGTGCTGGTTTTGGCTGGGCTAGAGTTAGTTTCCATCCCAGCAGCTGGTACGGGGCCGTGCTTCAGTTTTGTGCTGCAAACAGGGCTGATACCCCAGGGATGTTTCAGTTATTGCTGAGCAGCTCTTACACTGAGCCAAGGCCTCTTCTGCTCCTCACACCCCCCCAGCTGGGGGTGCACATGAAGCTGGGAGGGGACAGAGCCAGAGGAGCTGACCCCAGCTGACCAGAGGGATATCCCAGACCACAGGACATCATGCCCAGCAAGTAAAGCTGGAGGAAGGAGGAGGACATTCAGAGTGATGGCACTTGCCAAAGTGGCCATTACCTGTGGTGGAGCCCAGCTTTCCTGGAGATGGCTGAACACCCACCTGCCATGGGTAGTGGCCAAACAATTCCTTGTTTTGCTTTGCTTGTGCACGTGGCTTTTGCTTTACCTGTTAAACTGTCTTCATCTCAACCCATTTTAACCCTCTCCCTCATCCCACCGAGGGGGAGAGTGGGTCAGTAGCTCTGTGGAGTTTAGCTGCCATCTGGGGTTAAACCATGGCAATAGGTTAACAGTTTCAGAATCTGCTAAGTGATCTTGTTCCTTGAGTTTGGCAGCATTTGTTGTACTTTTCAAAAATGCTTTTAGCTTAGGAGTGTGTGTAACTATAATTTGTATGGTGCCTGCTTGCCTTAACAGGTAGGAAAATGTAATTTTAGGGTTACTGTGCTTGACTGAAGCTTGGCGTAAAATTAATACAACAGCTTTCAAATTCTAATTTTCAAATTTTTATTTCACAAAATAGCTAGTTTTTAATTCTCAGTGTTTCAAAGAAACAAGTGCTTGGACATAGCAACCTCAGCACTGACCTCAGCCGAGTCCAAGTCGGGAGGAATTGCTAAAGTCTCTTTGCTTGTGGAGTGCTCCAGCTTAGGAACGGGACCAGAGCAGCCGCTGGTGTGTGAGCGTTGCTGTGCCTGCCGAGCCTCCCCCGGGGCTCACCCACCTCATTCGGCTGCACACCAGTGGCCCCCAGAGGGAACTGGAGTCCCTGGGAGAAGCTGCTGCCCGGGCCAGGCACTGGACTCGGCTGCCCTCTGAAGGAGCCTCGGTTCAGTCAGGCTGCGTGCCCTTTTTCCTGGGGAGGTGCAATAATAATTGTACATGCCGTTAATGGTCAATTAATGGTTGTATAGATCCTTTTCCCTTCTCGTGGCATGTGTGCTGCGGGGTCCCTGGCAGTGGCTGGCCCCTGGCTTCCCACCACTGCTGCAGCACAGGCTCCTTGCACTCAGGCATCCCGTGGTGTTTTCCTTGGGAGACTCTGGGTTCCCTAAAGCTGAGCAGAGTTTTGGAGCTGCTTTGGTACATGAAGCTGAGCAAGCTGATGCAGAGAACTGAGAATGGCTGCTTGCTTAGTGCCTGGTTTTGATGAGACTGCCTTTTGATTCCCAGGGGCTTTGCACTGGGAGAAGATTACTTGTTTAGTTGGCTTTAATTCTCAGGAAGAATGATATGATGTGATGCTTCCTATCCTACTTTGCTAATAATCTCATTAGAGTTGTTTTAATTGTTTTAATGACTCCAAGTATGACAGTGCAGTGGTGCAATGTGATGAAGTCGCCGAGCAGAGGATCATCTCTCCTGAACAAAACCAGTGCCAAAGGGCAGCTCGGATAAACCTGACCACGTTTTTTGTCACACCTGTGACGGGCAACCAAAGTTATTCATCAACAGATCAGGACTCAGATCCTGTAGCCCAGCAGCTTTGTTACACACTGTGTATGAGCAGTTCGAGTTCTTTGGAAGCACTTGTTATCCTTTGGTGATCAAGCAGGCAGGGCGTCTGCAGACTGGAGGGAAGTACTGGAAAAGGGCACTGTCAGCAGCCCATACATCGTGGGAGCAGCTGGGAGAGCAATCACTCGTGTGACTTCATCTGAAAAACACACAAATCTTAAGTGTGTAGGGTGTAACCTTTGAAGAACAACTGTCTAATCCAGTTGTACACAGCAATTTGATTCAGATGAGCTAATAAAAGCAGTGGGGCTGCCTGGCCCAGCACAGTTACATCCCTGTCACACCCTCACTCGTGGCAGCAGGGTTTGCAGCTGGGCAAACATGTCCCCTTGGTGGAGAAACCACCAGTCCATGGCCAGTAGCTGTTGCTGCTTGCCAGCCCTTGCCCCACAGCCCAGCTGCCCCGGGTGAGGAGCGTGCCTGGTCCGTGCTGCCTGCAGCCAGGCTGTGCCCTTGCTCCCACATCACGGCTGGCTTCCCTTGGACCAGGCTGCTGGGTGCTGCAGAGCCCTGGGCTCTGTGCAGTGCCAGCCAGGGGTGCCCAGGCACCTGGGGTGCTCCAGCAGGCTCTTCTGCTCGCCCTCGCCTCTGCAGCTTCAGAGCACTCAACTTGCTGCCACATTCTTGATTTATCAACTACTCTGTAATTCCCAGGCTCTCCCAAGGAAAAGCAAAACTCCACAGGCTCGGGTGGGCGTCCCTGAAGAATCAAATTGCTTTGTAAAATTACTAGAAGTGCAGTGGGGCTCTTTCTGCTCTTTTCCTCCCCAAACACTGAACATTACTTCTGTGCCAGAGATGATGTAAAACTCCTGGGTGGCCTTTTCTGTAATGTTCAGGAAGTAAAGTGATCTGTTCTTGGAGTCTGTATGAAACACTGAAAAGCTTCAAATTCTATAAGCAGACAGCCCCCAGAAAGAAATAACAGCTTAAAACCCGGTTCAGGGACTTATCTGCTGGCACCACTGATGTGACTGGTACTGAATTAGTGTTAGCTTTTCATTCTGCAGCTCACTGTCACGTATCCAGCCGGGACTGCTCCGCTGAGCATCTGGCATGGTCCTTGTCTTTGCATCTCCAGAAAAAGCAGTTTTCAGTTCCCTGTGATTTTGGGAGTCAGGTCACACCCCAGTGTACAACTGACCTGTAGCAGATGAATTAGAGTGGTTGTACATCATTGCTAACAGTAATTGCATGCCATTAAATTCCCTTCCTGGGACAGCAAGACTCTGACCTTGCAGAGGATCATTTGCAGCCTCGGTTTTAGTCCCGGCGTTGAAGGCACCACGTGTGTGTGGCTGTGGAAGCAGAGCTGAGGGCTGGCAGAGGGGAGGCCACCATCACACACCCGTGCTGTAGAAAGCTGATCTTCAGCCTCTGTGTTTCACCAGGATAACACGCTGCATAGGGGATGCACTTATCTAAGGAGCACCAGGATCATCAAATTTATCATGAACCATGTAATAATTAATGTTTTCCCTTAAATCCCCACCTCTGGGCATGGTGGTGATGAACAGTGACAAGGAAGGTCATTCTGTATTTACTCTTTCTTTAAGGAAAGGCTGTTTCTATCCTTTTGGCTGCATGGAAGAACCTTAAAACTGTTCCAACTATATCCTAAAAGAGCAAAAACTGGAAAGCAAATCAGTTATGTACATATTTTTTTATTTTTTAAAAAGTATGGCCCTACTGAGGCACACAGCCACCACGAACATGTCATCACGTGGCTTTGGAAAGGATTATAAACTATTAACAGCTTCTTGCAGTTTGGACTTTAAAGCCAACCAGGCCAATGCCTCCTCCTGTTTTTTCTGCTCCAGCATTGTATTAACAATAATTATGATAATAGTAATATAGTTGACAGTTAATTTCTAGAAATAAATTTATTTGAATAATATAATCTCTCGTGCAATTCAATGCCATTCATAGGCCACTTGTATTTTTGCAGATGTTTCCTTTTTTAGACCACGAACTGGACAAAGAGATAAACATAAATGATGTGGGAGTTCATCACTAGGGCTGGCTCTTGACAGTTAAAAAGGACTTGTTTAATTGTGATTGAGCACAAATCCACATGACATTTTTATATGCCCTGTGTTATCCCTCATTGTAGCAGCTTAATTTGCACTTCCAAAGAACATGCAGCAAATCTTTCCTGTTTCCTTAGAAAATGCTATTTTTGTGATCTCATTCCTGTAAGCCAACTCATTTTGTGCAGTAGTCCCTCAAGGCAGGTACAGCAAAAGCAATGCTGCCTCTAAACAAGTATCAGCATAAAGCATTTAGGCATTTTTTAATATCTTAATAATATCAAATTCTGGCAGAGTCCTGGTTTATTCCATGCATGTTACATAAACAGCCTGTTTGGATACCTTTACTTGCAATACAAAAGTTTTATGCACAATAGTGGCTTAGAACTTCACTGCACCCTTTTAAAGAGGAATACACTGGTGAGTGTTTTAGCAGCTTGGTTTGGGGGAGGGAGCGAGGGAGGACAGGCTGGGATTCCTGTCCCGTTGGGAGGGCACAGGGGAACAAGCTCTCCAGACTTTTCATCATGAAAGTCATCTCCAAACTGATGTTCCTTTTTCCCTTTAAAAGAATTGTTCTTAAGGATTCTCTTTTCTGCTCCGTCTGCTTATGGAGGCACTAAATACCAAATGGATTTTGGCCTTTGAGATTCTGGTTATAAACAGCATTGAGCAGGAGTATAGGGGGCAGAAAAGGGAAACTCCCGAGCTGAGCACATGTAGTGCTGATTGTGACAAGGGGTTCTGGGGACCTGAGATGTCTGTGGAGCAGAGCACAGTTTTATATTGCTGAGAAACACTTCTGCTTAGATTTCCTGTTTTACATGACAGATCCAGAAATGAGCCCAGGCTCTGCTGGTCTCACAGGTGGGAGGGTGGCTAGGAAGGGGCTGGCTCTGGGATGCTGCTCCCCTGCCTGGCTCTGGGATGCTGGCATCCTGCCTGGCTCTGGGATGCTGGTCCCCTGCCTGGCTCTGGGATGCTGGTCCCCTGCCTGGCTCTGGGATGCTGGCACCCTGCTCTGGCCGCTGTCCTGCGGCCTGGCTCTGGGATGCTGGTCCCCGGCGTGGCTCTGGGATGCTGGTCCCCTGCCTGGCTCTGGGATGCTGGCACCCTGCTCTGGCCGAGCTTTCCCACAGAGAAACGCAACAGGCTGTGCAGGGCCGGGGGTAAAACAGCATCTCTGAGGAAGGCTGTGCCCCCGTAGGTAACTCTGTCCTTGTGCTTCACTTTTATTCACTGGACTTTCTGTGCTTGCAGGCTAATGTAACTGCAGATATTCTCATTAAGCAGAGAAACAGCTACTTTTTAAAGTTTTTTTTTTCAACTGTCTTCTCTGTTCTCTTCCCTTGTGTGCTGCCACGCTGCAGTGCAGCTCTTCTTAGAACACCCTGTCAGAACCAACGAGAAATCCAGCTTTACATGGGATTGGGACTGCAAGAGGGCAGCAAGCTCACTAATATGTCAAAGAATCCTCTGTATGAAAGAAGATTTATTGTTTGCTTGTTTTTAAAGGCATGCCAGGATGTGTTCCCAACAGGAGAGACTGTATTATTTCCTCTTACAACACAGTGCATTCTTAAAGCCACTTAGCAGCAAAAGTGTTTCTGATAGCTTCCTGCTGCTGTGAGGGGAGCATCCAGAGTGTCCGGAGGGCAGGCATGGGACAGTATGTGGAAGGGGTGTCAGGCAGTGTCACTTAACCATCAACAGCACATTTCTGTCTGAAAATGGTAAAACTTCCCTAATTGCCTCTCTTGGAGAAGTCACCTTCTGCTCCATGTTGTCTCCTGCTGGAAGCTGCATCACTGCATGTCTTGAAAGCCAGAGAACAGATTTCTCAGGATGCTTTTTGCCATAAGCCACACGTGTCCAGCCTAGATCCTGAGTTCAGCACAGCAAACTTGGGGCAAGAGTGGTGCTAAGAGCAGCCTCTGTGATGCTTTCACTCTGCTGTAGCACTACGCTCAACTGAAACACACATGGCCACCAAAGTGTGTATTGCAACCAGAGCAGCATGTATCCGTGTACAGTCAGTGCTGGTTTATCTCATGCACGTGTGAACTGTCACATCTTCCCTCTACTAACACTGACCAATACTAGTCTTGACATATAATTGGAGGTCTCAGGTTCGTGGTTCTGTTTTCCAGAAGAAATTTCCTTGTGCCTGCCAGGTTTTGCATGGGTACTTGGATTTCTGGCCACTGGAATGAAACAAGCCTTAAAACCCACTGGTGGTTTGGGCTCAGACTCTGCTGACCTCATTTCAAAGTGGGACTCCCTGGCCATGTTGGCTCAGCTCCTAACACAGCCGGCGAAAGCAGACGAGGCACCTCAGGAAGGAGCTCCACACTCTTCCTCACCTACTGTAGGAGAAGTGCCTGTGTTCCTCCATTTCTGTGGGGAAACCTCACCTCTAGTAACCAGCTCTTCTCACTACAGACACGACTCTGGACCTTGCCCTAGGAACTCCAGCTCAAGCCATGGTGGCTGTGTGCACTTTGCCATCCCACTCTGTCACTGGTGGCTGGGATGAATGTGACCCTATGAAAATTGCTGGCTTGGCTGTAAGTAATTAGTAACATCTTTCCCATGACAGGGGCCACATGATTTGTAAGCCTCTCAGAAAGTTCTCTGAAACATGAGCCAATTTGTCTTTTAAAACTTATTGAATAAAACAATTAAAGTCTTAGAATGAGAGCAGTGCTGAGCACGATAGTGTCAAAAATCTTCCATAGTTCTCACTGCCAACCAATACAGATTTATACCTTGCCATGGAAAGGACACAGAGCCTCAGTTTTCCATTAAAACAGCTCAGCTTTTCATCAGTAAAAACTGAAGCCCACAGTGCCAGCTAAAATAAGGCCAGGTTCTGAGCTGGTTTAACCTGGATGAGCTCCAGGTAGCTTTGGTCAAGCTGTGCTGGATTTTACTTGCTGGATTCTGGTTGTTACGTGACTTTCCTGTTCTAACCAAGACGTGTGAGAGGCTTGCAAGGGATGAGACAGAAAAGGCCCATGCAGCTCTGCACGTGTTCAGCCCTCGAGTCACAGCTCCTGTGCAGCATCCTCCTCATACACAGATTTATTGGGGTTTTTTTTCCCTCCTTTGGAGTCTCCATTTATGTTTACAGCTCACAGCTGGAGCATTTGCACTAGTGGACAGGGGATTTTTATCTGTTTCTTTATTCTGGCATGCTGTAAACTAAAATTTTAACAGCCAGTAAACAAAACTGGGAGGCAGCTCATTCTCAGTAATCTTTCTGTGACAAGACAGTGGGAAGTAAATGGTATCTACAAGGACTATGTTCTTCCCTTGGTGCTCCCAGTAGTAACTGGGGAAGAAAGTTACAGAGACCCATTGGGATAGCAAACCTCTGAATGAAAACCCCCAGTGAAGCAGTTGGTGGTGATTTTGTTGTGCTTCCATATTTAGGTTCCTCTAATGCTGAGCCAAATCATGAAGAAACACCAAGAGCATTAATCATCCTGCTCTACTTCTCCGCTATCTTTTGGCAGCCTTTTGAAAGTCACAGCTAAAAATACTGAAAACACTCTAGCCTTAATGGGGTTTGAGTTAAGAACAAGGATAGCAGAGAAGGGAAAAGACTGAGAACAACCAGTAGTGTTATGGCTGTGTTTACTGAGGTCCCAACGTGGGCAAGAGAACAGAAGGAACATTAATTCGAGTTAAAGGGGCACCTGATCTAAAAAGGAGTCATCCATTGCACTCTGAAAAGTTCTGTAAGTTTTGAGGGACTTTTCTCCCTTACTGGAATACAAATGAACAAACATCTGTCACTTCAGCCATGGCACAAGTGGAGGAAGCACCCCCAGAGACAGATCCCTGGCAGAGCCGTAATGCCTCAGGGTTATTGGAAGAACCGCTGGTGTCTTGGGGCAAGTCCAAGGCTGTTTTAAAACCATCTTAAACAGCTCCAGGTTCCCTCTTTTCCCTGCTTTTCCCTCTGGCCTGGATGGTCCAGGGCAGTGAGGAATCCTCGACCAGACCCACAGAGCCAGAGACACGGGTCCCGCTCAGGGGTGCCCAGTCTTCTTTCCCAAGCACTGAGGTTTAGGCACGTGGTGAGTATCACCCTTAACACACATCATGAAAGCTGAACGTGGGCAGTAAGCAGAGTTCCAGCTCATCACAGGAGATGCTCTGTGACTTGTAAGGGCAGGCAGCACTCAGCATCTTCCAGGCTCAGAACACTTCCCAGTATTTTAAGCTTAATAGTCCAAACCTTAGACTTGAATCAGCAGTTTGTTTTAGGATTCAGACCATAAAAGCTTAAACAGAGATCAGCAAGTAAGTTCATTTTCTTCCCACCTCTGCCTACTATTTTAGTGTTTTACGTGGCTTCTGCCAGTTGTCCTTATGAAGACATTAAACGACTGGAAGTTGAGAAAAGCAGGGGAGTAGCTGGCTGCAGTAACAAAATGCATTCTTCTGATTTTCACTGATTTTCCAGGCTGTTGTCAAGTCATCTCCATGTGACTGTATTTACTCATTTCCAAGTCACATTTCTCTGTCACTGAACAGGACTGGTCAGGAAGAAAACCTTCAGTGAGCTGTTGTTGCTTCCCTTGCTTGATGCAGGAGCATTGACTCTCCAGCACCCAGAAATTCAAACTCATAGTGATGTTTGGACACTTTGTACGTCTGCCACCTCTGGAGTTTACTGCCTGCTGTAGGGTTGTTATTTTATGCTCATTATTAGGCCTAGGCTTTAATGGCCTGGGCTTAAGGCACCTGGATGGAAATGTGAAAGCACCAGCTGTAAATCCAAGCAGTATTGTACCTATTGAATCCTCACACCGAAATTCTTCCTGCAGTTGCAGAATCCAGTTGGCACGGATTCATTTGATGCTGAAACCTCAAAATGGATTCTGAGCATCCAAGCCAAGTTACAGTGATGACAGTGCTCTTACTGATCTCAGTGGGCTTTAGGCTTATTGCCACTGACTGGAGCTGAGATATGGAAAAGTAAGTAATTTCTAGGGCACTACATGAAGTTAATGGCAGGGTCAGGAGTAAGACTGGCTATTTGCCTGCAAAGCCAGTGCTCCATACTATAGCCTAAAGGCACCACTGAAAAGAGTAAGCCAAGGAGCTGAAGGCAGGGGCAGAGCTGGCTCTGTTCCCTCAGTTCTTGGTTTCCCTGAGCTGGAGGAAAGGCAGAGCTGCCACTAACCTTATCTAGGCTAACTGAGATTGTTAGAGTCATTCTGCTTTACTGGAAATCACCATTTACAGTGGGAAAGCAAATAACTCCAATACAAATATTCCCACGTCCTGAACTCTTCATGTCCTTTTCAAACAAAAACTTTAATCCCATTGTACAGAGGCTCAGGCTTGCAGAGTCATTTGAGGGTCACCCAGGAGCAGCTTTGTCTCAGGGCTGGAACTCATGAATGGGTCAGTGGTGCTGCTGGGGACAAACTGGACTTCAGGGCAAGGTGCTTTGCTTTGTGTCCTTCATCTCCCCATTTCTAAAATAGGGGCAGTCATGTAGAAGAGTTTGTATGTAGCAGGTAAACACTTAGCAGAAACTGAGTGTGAAAGTGTGAGTAGTCTTGCCTCAGCCTTATCTGTCTTACCAACAAGGCCAAGTTCTGGGTCTTGCACTTGGGTCACAAGAACCCCTTGCAATGCTCCAGGCTTCGGGAAGAGTGGCTGGAAACTGCTCTGTGGAAGGGACCTGGGGCTACTGGTCAACAGCTGGCTAAGTATGAGCCAGCAGTGTGCCCAGGTGGCTGAGAAGGCCAACAGCATCCTGGCTTGTATCAGCACTAGTGTGACCAGCAGGACCAGGGCAGGGATTGTCCCCCTGTACTTTGCACTGGGGAGGCTGCATTTTGAGTGGTAGGTTCAGTTTTGGGCACCTCAGTACAAGAAAGACATCAAGGTGCTGGAGTGGGTCCAAAGAAGGGCAACGAAGCTGGGGAAGGGTCTAGAGCACAAGTCTGGTGAGGAGCAGCTGAGGGGCCTGGGGGTCTTTAGCCAGGAGAAAAAGAGGCTCAGGGGAGACCTTCTTGTGCTCTGCAGCTCCCTGACAGGAGGTTTGAGTGAGGTAGATGTTGGTCTCTTCTCCCAAAAAACAAGCAATAGGACACGAGGAAATGCCCTGAAGTTGTGCCATGGGAGGTTTGGGTTGGATATTAGGAAAAATCTTCACTGGAAGTGTTGTCAAGCCCTGGCCCGGGCTGCCCAGGGACGTGGTTGAATCACTATCCCTGGATGTGTTTAAAAGCTGTGTAGACGTGGTGCTGAGGACATGGTTTAGTGGTGACCTGGCAGTGCTGGGTTAACAGTTGCACTTAAAGGTCTTTTCCAACCTGAACAATTCTGTGATTCTGTGTTGGAGAAGATGAACACTGTGGGAATAGCAGAGGGTTCCTCTCAATGCCCTTTTCTCACCTGGATGCTAAATCCTTTTGGGGCTGCACTGATTTCTTTGCAGAAGTGGCACTGAGGCATTGTAGACTACCATGGCCCCAATTAGCAATGTAGGGACATTCCCCAGGTCTCCTGGAGCCTCTTGATTTCTCCTGCTGTCTAAGATCTGTTACTGTGCCTTGTGTCTCTCTGCTTTGTGGCTGTGCCTTGATGTGAGGGGACGGAGACCAGTGGGGCACTGAGGGGGAAGGAGGGCAGCACCGTGGGTCTAGATTACCTTGAAGAGATAAACAGCAGGGATGTAGGCATCCTAATGAACTGGAACTGCTGGGAAGGTACCTTCAAATCCTAACTCAAAATTTAATTTTTGCTGGCTCGGGTTTGAACAGGGACATTGAGGGGGCAAGGGGGGGGCATTGCTCCTTGTCATCTGCCCAAGTTGAAGACTGGGATACAAGGGGAGAGGGATGGGGTTTGTTTCAGAAGCAGGTAGCCCTGCCGTGCCAAGAGGAGGCCT
>NW_008590418.1:713-941 GCF_000691845.1 Merops nubicus | reverse complement strand
GTGGGAGCAGGCTCTGGTGCACATATGGCTTCAGCTGCTTTTTTCCTGACTCCATCAGATATTGGAAGAGGTGCATGGAGAGGAGTTGCACAGAGTCATTGTCCTTGTGGAAAGGAAAAGGGTAAGACCTCGTCACCAGCTACTCAAGACCCACCTGGGCATGGGTCTGAACATACAGAGGGCACAAATTTTCCTGGTAGCCCCTAGCACCCATGGTGGGAGGTTCCA
>NW_008590418.1:347-638 GCF_000691845.1 Merops nubicus | reverse complement strand
GCTTCTCAGCCAGCTACAGAGCTATGCGGCTGGGAATTGGTCTGTCCATGGTCCACACCACTCCCCTGAGAATCACGATGGTCATCCTGACCAGCTCCCCATCTTCACCCTCCAGGAACTCTAGGAGGCTTTTCAGCAGAGACTGCATTCTTACGGCCTGTGTGGAAGACAGCGCTGTGTTGTGAAGCCACGAAAGGCCGCGTTGCCCAAACCGCTCCAGCGCATCAGCCCCTCGGCAGGGACCGCGGAGCCAGGAGAGCTGGAGAAGCTGCCACCGCGCACGACGCCCCG
>NW_008590418.1:0-226 GCF_000691845.1 Merops nubicus | reverse complement strand
CTTGGAGCAGGCTCCAGGACGCGGCCATCCAACTCTCTCATCTCAGGGAAGTCCAGGAGCTGCAACAGGCAGAGCAGTGAGAGGCTGCCCGGCCGGCAGGGCCCCAGCAGCGTGCAGGGCCAGCCACAGTGGGCAGAATGGGCCCCAGGGCATGCAGCGGGGCTCACCCCTCTGCCCCAGCCCCACAGCCATGGCTACCAGAGGGCAGAGGGGTGGGAGGCAGCTC
>NW_008590417.1:0-2862 GCF_000691845.1 Merops nubicus | reverse complement strand
CCATCACATCTCCCACAAGTCCTTCTCCATTCACAAATAGTAAGTCTAGGATGGCATCTTTCCTAGTTGTCTCACAGAGTACTTGTGACATGAAATTACCTTCTACAAAATTCAATGATTTCCCAGACTTGCTCGTCACAGCAGTATGATATTCCTAATGATGTTTAGGAAGTTGAAATCTTGGGAGAAGAGACTGACCTCCACCTTGCTAGTCTCCTTTCAGGTAGCTGTAGAGAGCAATAAGGTCTCACCTGAGCCTCCTTTTCTCCAGGCTAAATAATCCCAATTCCCTCAGCCACTCTTCATTAGACTTGTGCTCTAGACCCTTCACCAGCTTCATTGCCCTTCTCTGGACCCACTCCAGCACCTTGATGTCTTTCTTGTATTGGGGTGCCCAAAACAGAACCCAGTACTCAAGCTGTGGCCTCATCAGTGTCAAGTCCAGGGGCACAATCACTTCTCTATTCCTGCCGAGGACACTATTTTTCATACAAGCCAGGATGGTGTTTGCCTTCTTGGCCACCTAGGCACACTGCTGGCTCATGTTCAGCTGGCTATTAACCAGTGCCCCCAGGTTCTTTTCTGTCAGACAGCTTTCCAGCCACTCATCCCCAAGCCTGGAGTGTTGCATGGGGTAGTTGTGAACCAAATGCAGGACCTGGCACTTGGCCTTGTTGAACTTCATGCTTTACTAAAATCTAGGTAGACAATATCTACAGCCTTTCCCTCATTCACTAAGTGGATCACCTCATCATAGAAGGAGATTGTAAAGAGCAGAAGTAGATAATAGTTTAATATCAGTTGTCTGGTGACATCCCTGATTCAGGCCCTGGGGAGACAGCAAACTTCTGTAAAAAGAGGGTCCAGTCTACAAATGGGTGCTTCTATTCCACTCATGGTGGAGTCACTGATAACTATAACTCACCATTTATTCTTGGCACTAGTCTTAATGCAGGTCTTGTTGGGAGGGGTTGATCGATCTGACCTCAGCAGGAGTACTTGTGTAGGTTTCTCCTCTTGTATCTCATTATGCATTTTGTCTACCGTATCTAGGGCCTCATACTTATTCTGTAAAGGTTCCTAGAGAGGAAGGATTTTTCTTACCATTCCCTGCAGACAGATTATTGTGGTATAGTTAGAAGGTTTGCAGACAGAAACTGCAATATCAGTAATGTGTGCAGTTTCCTAGATAGAAGCTTATTTGTTTGCTACTCAAGTTACTGATGCATGATGAGCAAGTGAAGATGTTCCATGGTAAACAAACAAGAAGCATTTCTGAAACTTTATGTTTTTAAGAAGGCTAACTTACTGTCAATGCAATGGTGTGTTGTAGCTAATTGCATTATAAAGGATATGATAAGGAATCAGTCAAGAGTCACAGAAAAAATATTTACAAATCGCTACAGTAGTTTTATCAACTCAGTGCCATCTACCACTAGGAATCAGTAAGAAAACTAGTTAGTATGGAGAAGGAGTCACAGGATTATCATGGGTGGTCAGGATGACTGTTACTGAAACACTATGGAGGTATCCTTGATGGGTGTATTTGTTCTCTGTAGAGACCTTATTTCCTATGATGTTACCTGCTTTGTAACTACATTTGGCATTATTTGGATGACCATCACTCATGGTTTAGACCCAACCAAGAGCTGGGCGCTCGCTGACACTCCCCACCCTCCCAAACGGGAAAGAGAAAAGGGAGAAAAATACAAAACCCTGTGTGTTGAGATAAGGAGAATTTAATACAACAATCCAGAAGGATCAGTGAACAACAGTAATAAAACAATATATAGAAAGCAAATAATATAAACTGTGCAGACTGTGTTACCTGAGCTGCTAGTGTCACCCCCAGCCTGCTACTCCAGCCCTTATTTCGAGGGCATGACATCAGCATGGTATCAAATAATCCTCAGCTGATTTAGTTGTCTATCCTGCCTGTGGCCCTCCCAACTTCTGATGAAAATTAACCCTATCCTAGCTTAACCGGGACACCAGCTGTATTTCCTGCTCAGTAATGATACAGTGACTTTTCCAAATCAGTGGAGAATCTCTTTTTCTCAAACAAGTTTTATATAATCCTGCCTTACAAAAAGAGCTTGAACAAAAGTTATTTTACTGATATTATAGAGGATCAACTACAGAAAGTGTAATGGTTTGAAAGCAAACCAGTGAGAGACTCCAAGTCAGAAATACAATTTAATAGGAAAAATAAAATAAATGCAACAGCACAAAGAAAAATCACAGACAGTCAGAATACAACCTGACACTCTGTTTGTTAGGGTGGTGGTAGCAGTCCAGATGAAGTGGTCTTGTTGAAGCAGTGATCCCATAGAAAGTTCTGGTAGCTCTTGTCCTCTGTAAATCCAACGGGTAAGGGTCTCCTGTACTGTCCTGAACCCCAGATTATATCCAGGTGGGAGCACTTGGCTCCTCCCCCTGGGCAGAGCATCTCACAATGGGTTGATATCAGTCTATGAGTCATGCAGTGGGTCCTTGATGGTCCATTAAACAGAAATAGCTCCTGGGGGGAGTTCTGTATGAGTCATGGGGCGAGGCATGGATGGGCCCATTAACAGAGAGGACTCCTGCTGGATGGGAAGGTTTTTCCTGGACCTCTTTCCTTATCTGTTATAGCCTGGGGTGTGAGGTCTGTCCTGGGCAGCTGCTACCCATGATTTTCTTAACAGCCCATGAGCAGTGCCGTAGAGGGTATAGAATACACAGTTTGTGGTTCTACCCACATAAGGATAAACTGGTCCCAGCACCTGTAACTATGACAGAAAGTTATTTTTTCCTGAATCACTGCATGGCCCTAGATTGAGACTAAAAATCTGCATATATATGACGTACGGAAACAGACTC
>NW_008590416.1:0-986 GCF_000691845.1 Merops nubicus | reverse complement strand
GGCTGGATGTCCTATGGTGTGGATCTATGGACCTATGGAGCCCCCCTTTAAGCCAGCCCCAGCAGTTAACTGGATATCCAGTTTTGCTGAACAACCCCAGGTCTAAATCCACTCCTGCCAGCCAGTGAGATCCCCGTGGGGGGACGCGGAGCAGCTCCTGCAGCACTGGGTCTTTAATCCCGGGGGTACTGGAGAAGAGCCAGCTCCGGGACCATACCCAGCCAAACGCTCCCTGCCTTCTCCTGGGCTAAGGCGGTCCTGGCTGTGACCCCTGGGTGCTTGGCCTTAGGAGGATTGGTGGGCTTTGTGGGAAGCTGTGAAGTTGCAAGCTTGGTTCTGTCATCACGGAGCCCAGCATGAACCAGCGATGGGGCCGGGGAGCCCCAAAGAGAACCCAAGCTCAGGTGAAAGGATGTAGACATTCACTTCCGTTCACTTCTCACATCAGAAGCCAGGGAAAGACACCGTCCTGCTGCTTCAGACCAGGACAGTCCTCCTCACCTGACAACCTTCTTCCCTTTTCATACACGTTGTGACTGTCCAAGGCAGCACATGCCCAGGTTTCACTCTCTGCCCATAGTTTGCCTTTGTACTCCTCTCCCCTTCCCACAAAGGACGTTGATTGCTGCAACCTCCCCTTTATGAGAAACCCAAGCCCACTAAACTCAGTGGCGAGCATCCCCTGGAAGGGAATGGAAGGGCAGGACAGGATTTCAGTAGCAAGATGTAATGATACACTGGAACTCTAAGTGCTTCTTTGGATAACCAAAACTGCTCTGTCTGCAGGGTGAATAGCTCCTAGAGTTCTACTGGAGATGGAAGAAGCAGGCTGCCTGTGGCCAGGGGCATTCACTCTGAGGCAGAAGTTTAAGGCCATGTCCAGCTGGCTGACCCAGAACTGATGCAGTGCTGAAGCCTCACCCAGTCCCAGCCTTGCACCGTGCTGCGTGAACTCTGGGCACGCTCTCTCAGGGATCTGGGAGAGG
>NW_008590415.1:0-5652 GCF_000691845.1 Merops nubicus | reverse complement strand
GGCTGCAAAAGCCTGTGTTTATCATCAGCAGTAACTGATCTTATGCAGTACTGTAATCAAAATAAATTGAGCTATGAGGTTGAGTAGTATTTAAGAAAGTTTACATGTATGCACATACAGGCCAATTTTCTAGACAGTATCCTTGAAACATCCATCTCCCCTTTTCCAGAAACTTCCTGTTCTATATCTGAGTAACCCGTAGGTCACTTCTTAGTCGGTCAAGAGAGGTTCTCCTCCCCCTCTATTCTGCATTGGTGAGACCGCATCTGGAATATTGTGTCCAGTTCTGGGCCCCTCAGTTCAAGAAGGACAGGGAACTGCTGGAGAGAGTCCAGCGTAGGGCTACAAAGATGATTAGGGGAGTGGAGCATCTCCCTTATGAGGAAAGGCTGAGGGAGCTGGGTCTCTTTAGCCTGGAGAAAAGGAGACTGAGGGGTGACCTCATCAATGTTTACAAATATGTAAAGGGTGAGTGTCAGGAAGATGGGATTAAGCTTTTTTCAGTGATGACCTATGATAGGACAAGGGGTAATGGGTGCAAATTGGAGCATAGGAGGTTCAAGGTGAATATCAGGAAAAATTTTTTTCACTGTGAGGGTGACAGAGCACTGGAACAGGCTGCCCAGAGAGGTTGTGGAGTCTCCCTCACTGGAGTCATTCAAAACCCTCCTGGACGCCTTCCTGTGTGATGTACTCTAGGTGACCCTGCTCTGGCAGGGGGGTTGGACTAGATGATCTTTCGAGGTCCCTTCCAATCCCTATAATTCTATGATTCTATGATTCTATGATTTGTACTGCTTTGCATTAGTAATTGGCAAACAGAGAACGGGAATCCAAATAAAATGAAAACCTCACAGGTAAGTGAGTTAGAGGCATGGTGCCCCCCAGTTGTTTTGTGGGAAATGAAGAGACTGAGTCCTTTCAAAAGCTTTGCAGAAGAGGAAGCTGTTTCTCCCTTTTACCAACTGAACAATATTGAGCATAATTACCTCGGGATTAACAGGCCTGTAACACTCAGAAACACTTTAAACCTTGTTTTAAAACCATTAAGTGGGAATTAATTTAACACACAATTTGGCGGTAGTTAATCCACTGATTAACTGTAATAAAATAAACTCAGCCTTATTTCATATTGACATTTTTTCCCCTCTTCAGTTTCCAACTATTTCCTATCATCTTCCAGAGATGCATGAGCCAGTTTAGACAAAACAGAAGTTCCAGTCAAGTTCAATTTTAACTTTACAATTATCCAAGAAGGACCAGAGTCCTTTGAGACTGGGAAAATGCTTAGGAAATGTCATAATACTTATTTTTCACTCTGTGTACACTTTGAGGTTCTGATATTTGGCCATTGGTTTAAAAATAATAGTGCTGAAATATGTTCTTGCCAAAACAGCTCTTCAGTTCTACTTATTCCACTTATTCCATAGTGGATTGTGATCTGCAAAACTGATTATAAGTTTTATAAAAATGGTTTTTAATCATTTGAAGAGATAATTTTTATAAATTCTCTATATTTTTTTTTTTTTTTGCTTTTTACATACATGATACACTGGTGATGGAAGCTATTGTGATACAGTTGTGGCCATCTGATTTTATACCTGGCTTACAGAAATCTACTTATTGATTAAAATCAAACTGAATCCTGAAATGTGTTTTTCTCTGAGCTACAGTTCTTCTCATTTGGTTACCATGTAAGTGACGATCAAATTCTATCAAATTATAATTCATTTGCCTTCCAAAATAATTCATAGGATTGGCATGGGCGTGCCTGAGTAAATATGCATGTGTCTTGGAAAGCAGATATTCCCAGAAAAAGGAACATATTAGACAATATGTCAGTTACTTTTTAAGAAGGACAGTGAAAATATTTTTGGAAATGTGAATATGAATCTACTTTCTTTACAGTCATCTATGAATTATGCTGCCTGAATGCAGAATGTTGCACTGGAAAAAAAAAATATTCCTGAAATTCAATGTCTGTAGCTGTGTGATCTTTCTAATCTCACCTGCATCTGAATTTTAAGGTTCCTATGCCACAGCTCTGTTTAGAGTGATATTACAATAACTGCATGACTTGCTGATCAGTTATTCAGGTTTTCCAGCATAGGAAAAGAAAGCAAAAGCGGGAATGAGCTGTGAAAGATGCATTTCAACCACCGCCTTGAAAGTGATACTGAACTGCATGCCTCCCTCAGGGCCCTTTGCCAGGTGAAGAAAATAGCTGTGACACTGCACTTTATGTGTCCACAAGGGTTGGTGCTGTGCAGGTAGCCCTCTAAATCAAGATGAAATCCCCAGATTTCTTCCTAGTAAAATACTTCATCTGAAAGGGTGCCTCATAGTTAGTATTAGCAAGCAAGCTTCTGTAGCACTGATATCAGATTGGCTCAGGAATACCTGTGGAGCACAGCCTGGAGGCCTTTACTCTTGCTGTCTGCTGTCTCCGAGACTGATAAAGACAAAACTCCTGAGAATGCCATGTCAGCCTCTGGATCATTCTGTGATTTCTTCTGGAATTAACAATGTTACTGTTAATTAAAGAGGATTGAAATTCCATTCTCTAGTGTGTTGTCTTTTAGTGAAGTAACATTCAAGAACTTGGTGCTGAGTAAGCTAGCTACACGATAAGAGTGTGTTTTATGAATTATTTAGTGAAGATGTTACTTTTCAACTCCGAAAGAGTAAGCACAAAAAACATGTCATCAGCTAAATGACATGTATTATAGAAAAAAAAAAAATAGGCAGCTCATGTAATGTCAGTCAAAGCAGCTCTCCACCTTTCAAAAGCAGTCGTTGGGGAGTGCAGTGGCCAGGAGCTCTGCGAGCAGAGCAGGCAAACAGCATGGCACGTCAGCCAGAGCTTGGCATCGCAGTTTGTGTGAACGGCCACCTAGGAAGGGCGCTGAAAGGTCTGGCAGCCCTGGCCAGGGAAGGATGGTTTCCAGTCAGCAAAAAGCCATCGCCTTTCTAAGCTCCTCACCCACCGTGACTGCGGCAGCTTCCCAGATGGAGCTCCAGTGGGAACACGCAGCCACCCAGGTGCCCTGCTCTTACACGGACACGGGACGGCTGCAGTGAGCACAGCTGTGGGAGGGGTGCCCAGGTAGAGGAACTGCTCTGCTTAGTGACAGAGCTCCAGGAGGAGGCCCAACAACCTGACAAGATGCATAACAGAGAGGATTCCCTTTCCCGCCTCCATCTGACTGAACACAGTGACCAGCAGGAGAGGAGGCAAAGGCAACAAGTTCCTGCCCAGAGCAGCAGACACATTCCCTCAGCAACAACCTCAGCTTCACAGGTGCTCTTGCATAACTGGTGCGAGGCCCTGCAGGTGGAACCTAATAATAATAATAATAATAATAACAGGGATGATGATTCATCTAGCTTAGAAGTGTCACTGAGGTTAAGTGGGCTTATGTCCTACATCAAAACTTCTTCTACAAAGAAAAAATGACAGGCCTTTGTCACAGGTGACTCCCCTCTGAAGGGATTAGAAGGGCTGATATGCAGACCAGCCCCACTTCTTAGGGAATTCTGCTGCCTCCCTGGGGTCCAGGTTAAAGATGTGGTAAGAAAACTTCCTACTCTGGTACAGCCTTCAGATTGTTATCTATTATTGACTATTCAGGTAGGCAGTGATGGCCTTGGGATGACTGGTCAAGGGATCAGGAGCACAAAGTAGTGCTGTCCTGTATCCTTCTGGTTTCAGAGAACAATGAGGGAAGAAACAAGAAGTCCCATCAGATCAGTACCTGGCTCCAAGCCTGGTGTCACTTATAAGACTTCAAGATTTTTGATTATGGGTCAGTTTACACAACAACAGGCCTGCTGGCAATAGATGGCTGCACCTGTTTCAAAAGGGGAAAAGGATCACTGGACAGGAGCTGGCAGGGTTCATCAAAAGAGCTTTAAACTAGATTTGAAGGGGGAAAGGAAGACAACCTGGCTTGCTGGAGATAAGCTTGGGGCAGCACATCAGTGTTTGCAGGGTGGCGTGCTAGCAAGGTCCCTAAGTCTGCCATCTCAATGGAGGTAGGGGATGGAGTGCCATGTGACAGCAAAGACAGAAGGGAGACTGATGGGCTAAAAATCATGGAAGCACCTGGGAGTGGTCAGTTGGCAATTAGGCCTTCTCCCCTCAGAAAGCTGACAGGATCAATAGCCCAACTGAAGTGCATCTACATCAGTGCACACAGCATGGGCAACAAACAGGAGGAGCTGGAAGCCATTGTACAGCAGGAAAACTATGATATAGTTGCTATCATGGAAACATGGTGGGATGTTTCACACAACTGGATTACTGCATTGGATGTCTACAAACCCTTCAGAAGCAAATGAAATATTCTATAAGTAGCTGGGAGAAGTCTCACTGTCTCCTCCACTTATTCTCACAGAGGTGCTTCAACTTACCAGAAGTCTGCTGGCAATACAATACAGCAGAAACAGTCTAGGAGGTTCCTGAAGTGTGTGGAAGGTAAGTTTTTGATACAGCTGGTGACAGAAGCAACTTGGGAAGGCTTCTGGCTAGACCTATTGTTCACAGACAGAGAAGGACTTGTAGGTGATGTCAAGGTTGGAGGCCATATTTGGCATAGCAATCATGAAACGATAGTTTTCAATACCTGGGGAAGCAAGGAAGGGGGTGCAGTAGAACTGCTACCTTGGTCTTCCAGAGGGAAGACTTTGACCTATTAAGGAGGTTCGTTGGCACAGTCCCTTGGGGGCAGTCCTGAAACGCAAAGGAGTCCTGGAAGGGTGGACATTCCACAAGAGGGAAATCTTTAAAGCACAGGAGCAGGCCACCCCTGTGTGCTGAAAGACAAGCCAGTGGGGAAGAAGACCAGCCTGGCTGAACAGAGATCTTTGGCCGGAACTCAGGAATAATAGGAAAGTCTATGGCCTACAGAAAAAGGGGCACGGCATTCAGGAAGACTACAAAGATTCTGTGAGGTTACGCAGGGAGAAAATTAGAAAAGTCAAAGCCTGGCTAGAACTTGATCTGGCTACGGCCATAAAAGACAATTAAAAATGTTTCCATAAATACATTAAAAGGAAAATTAAGGAGAATCTCCATCCTCTGTTGGGGAAACGCACTGGCCAAGGATGAAGAAAAACCTGAGGTACTTCTTAGACTCAGTTTTTTATGGTAAGGCCAGTTGTCCTCTGAGTGCCCTGACCCCTGAGCTGGATGACAGGGATGTGGAGGAGAATGAAGCCCCCACTATCCAAGGGGAAGCAGTCAGTGACCTACTACACCACTTAGACAGACACAGGTCTATGAGGCCAGATAGGATCCACCCAAGGATGTTGAGGGAGATGGCAGCAGTGCTCACCAAGCCACTTTACGTCATTTATCAGCACTGCTGGCTAACCAGGGAGGTCCCAGTGGACCGGAGGATGGCAAGTTGACACCAATGAAGAAGAAAGGCAAGAAGGAGGATCTAGGAAAATACGGGCCCGCCAGTCTGACCTCAGTGCCAGGGAAGATTATGGAGCAAATAATTTTGAGTAGCATCGCGAGGCCCATACAGGACAACCAGATGATCAGGCCCAGTCAGCATGGTTTACAGAAGGCAGGTCCTGCTTGACTAACCTGATATACTATGGCAAGGTAAGCCACAGAGTGGATGAGGGAAAGGCTCTGGATGT
>NW_008590414.1:68060-77205 GCF_000691845.1 Merops nubicus | reverse complement strand
GGCAGCCTGGCAGGGCATCCCCCGGCCCCCCGGGCACACCTCCATCACCAGCTCGGTGTTCAGCGGCCTCCAGCGCTCCTGAGGGCCCAGGCACGTACGCCCGGGGCACACGAGGCCACAGGCCTGCTTCAGGAGGCAGATTTGGGGGTCGCCGGCTGCATGTGCTGCAGCAGTGCCCTCGCTGTGGCCAAGGAGCTGGGCTGCCCCCAGGCCACTGCACGGGAGCTCCGAGCTCCTCGGAGGATGTGGATGGAAAGGCGAATCGGAGCGAAGTGCTCACAGCCAGCACTGATCTGCCAGCCGTGACATGACCCACAGACAGGGACCCTGCACAGTCAGGCCTGGTGCTGGGGAACAGCAGCACCCAAAATCTCACACACCCCAAACATCTCCAGCTGCATCCAGGACCCGGAAAGCAGAGGCTCAAAGCACGACTTAGCTCCTGCCTCCCTCCCAGAGGTGAAATCTGTCTTGCCTGCAGCTCTGGAGCCAGTGGCTCTCGTGCCTATGGGCAGAGCACTGCCTACTGCTACCACACGCCAAAGTCCTCTGGAATGTTAAGGCCAGAGACCTCATTACCACCTCCAAAATCCTTTGGGTCTACAAGTCCACCCAACCTAGGCGTGTATGTCATTTGGCACTGTCAAATTTGACGCTTAACAACTTTTTTTGAGAAAGGCAAACCAAACCCCCTCAAGTCCCTGTGCCTCTCTGCTTTACGCTGGGAGTTTTGCCCGTAATAAAACTATATGGAAGAGAATGAGGAGTCACGTGCTCCTCCAGAAGACAATGGCACATCCCTGTAGCAGAAGTCATAACTTTTAATCCTCCCCAACAACGAGTTTCTGTGAACTAGCAGCCTGGCAGAAAGCAATCACGGACAGTTTCATTACGACTTCCAGTTGATTATCCAAATTACAGCTGAGAGCAGAGGGCAGCCTTTTTATTAACATCATTGCTCGTACAATTAGGAAATGCTGATGAAGCTCCACAGGAGCAGGAATTCTCTTTTTTGTTGGTATTTTTCATTTTTATAAGCTTTCCCTCGGGCAGTATCTTGGCTTGCTTTGACACACAATAGGGAACAGGTACGTAGGTGGGGAGGGAGAAGATAAGAAAGGGAAAATGGGGCAGCTCTTCCTTTCAGTTAATCTGTCAACTCTTGTAGCCTGGTTCAGGTCTTGCCACTCCTCCAGATGTATCTAATTCTTAGAGCCTGGCTGTAAATAATGCTCTATTTGCTACACTGGGGACACATAAAATCCAATTACGAGCCAGGTAGACATCTGTTGGCTTGCTCTGTGCTTCTGTTTCCCTTTTGTTTTTTATGAATATGGAGCAGAACAACCAGAATAGGATTAAATATGGTCTAAGTGTAAGTAGAGTTGATAGACTTGTTATTCATCTCTACAGTACAGTCCAGAACAGAGCTTTACGTGCATCCAGCACTATTAGTGACAGAAGCTGTGCCTGCATAAAATCTGCTGTGCCAAACCCTCGAGACAAAAGAGGAAGTGTTTCCCGCCCCTCAGAGCTTCCTGTTGTTGTTAAAAAATTATACGAATTATGAGGAAATGGCTGTACCTGTAATCCATGTGCAGAGGTGTTTGGAAAGCTCCACCATGCCCGACAGGTCTGCTTAGGGTCCAGCTCTCCAGAGGACAGGGGCATGGGCTGGCAGCAAGCACCCTCCTGGCCGTCCCTGCCACCTGCCGAGGCATTTTCAGCTGGGACACGCTGGTTCCTGGTAGAAGCAGGAAGTAAAAAAGTGGTAAATGTTTCTGTGTTGGGTCCCTTCACTGCTGTGTTGCCAGCCTAGGCTATTTACCTGGACACGCTGGCTTTGTTAAGGATACTGTGAAAAGGACTTTAGAAAAGGACTATGCTGCCTTTGTAGAGCCCAGCTATTGCCCTCACCCTTGTTAGAGAACCCGGCAGACTTTTGTAAAGAGCTCTTCAGCCCAGGCTCTGGGCAGGGACAAAGGTGGGGAGCACTGGTCTCACTCCTGGCGTTGCCTGCAGCCCAGCAGGGCAGGAACCTGCTGCCCAGCTTGCTGCAGGACTGGGGCACCATCCCTGTCCCTCCACCCCCACTGCCTGGAGCAGCACTGCCGCCGAGTCTCCGGCTCCGGGGAAGGGAGCGGCGGGGGCCCAGCGCGGGTGCCCGTGGGCTCCTGGTGCCGGGGGGCAGCCTGCCACTCCCCCCAGCTGGAGGCTGTGCTAGCTCAGGGGCTGCTCGGGTTAGCAGTGACCCCTGATAACGCACTGGGGCCCGCAGGATGGTTTTCAGCAGCACGAGGCTAGCAGGGCTGTGAGCCGTGAGTCCAGCTCACGCAGCAGGCTCCCCGTGTGCTGCCACAAAAGGAGGCTGCTGGTTCCCTGCGTGCAGGACACGGCTGATGCTGCACCCAGACAAGTGTGCTTCAGCTTCCAGCCGTGGCAAGTGGTCGTGCTCCCAGCTGAGAGGGGCAGGGCTTGGGGCTGCCCGCACTGCAAGCCCCGGCACCGGGACTGAGCTCACAGAACTGGACCTGGAGGGGGCTCCTAGGGAAGACACCAAGGTCCTTGCTGTCCCACGGGCAGGAGGGACCTGGCAGGCCGGGAGACAGGGTGGCCCTCAGCCCTTCCAGAGCTCACTGCCAGCATTTGCAGAGGCACCCTGGCACCCACATCCTATGGCAGTGCAACAGCAGCAAGGGCAAACGTTTTCTCACATGCCAGAGGGATTTAAAAGCTGTGGGCTGGGGACAGGAATTCTGATTTAAACCACTTGGATGCTTTTCACCCTGGAAAATCCTAACCTCCATCAATACTGTTTGATTTACACACACCTGTACAATTACATGCCTGCAGGAAGATAAAACCATGCCAAGCTGCAGTCATATTCAAAAAGCTGCATGGAACCAGACAACTTCTGAGTGAATTAAAGCAAAACTTGATTTCTGACAGTGACACAGACTTTAGCAACACCTGACACAACAATGGAGAGTGGTTACACTTGAAACCCATCTTACTAGAATCATCAATTTCTATGTAACAATATTTGTGCATATAAGTATACAAAAAATGTACATAGTTTTCATTGGTTTCCTCGGGGACTGGGACCCTTTGGGCCCAAAGGTGCAGGAGGGTCAGTGGGGAGGAGGAAGGGGCCCTGTCCTGCCACAGCCACGGCTGATCTTCAGCTCTCCCTGCTGTGATTCATGCAGTGATAAGGAGGAGGCAATGAACTTTATATCTGATTTTCTTAGGGGGGTCCATATTGCAGCCTGAAACTTTCCAGCGACGTAGTTTTTGAAACACATCCCATTGTGCTTTGTTGTGCTTTTTAATTTCCTAATTTTTTTATGTTGTTTTTTTTTTTCACATGAGCCCTTGAAAAGAAAACAGTCCCCATAGTGAAGCTGACATGATGAATTAGTGTGGCCCTGGCAAAGCCCTCACTCTACATTGGTCAAATACTTTTTTATGGACTTTCAAATTGCAGCTTATATAACAGCAGAGTGAGTGACTTTAAAAAAGCCTCCGTGGTGTATTGACCTGATAGAGCCTAATGGGTCCTTCAGAGCAATTAGGATTTATTGTGTTAGCGTCCATTGTGTATAGAGACCGTTTTAAAAACATGTGTTATTTACCCAGAAGGCAGTAATGACTGTTTAAATACACGGTCAGATCCTTTCTGAAATGCTTGCTGCTCTATACCTTGCAAAGAAGCTACTCCCAGTGTTTTTCAGAGTTAAATACTTCTCTCCACTGGGATTTCCAAGCAGGGTGACTGGTGCCACGCATACATTTGTATGCCTAGAGCTGTAAGTGAATTGAGCTCTCAGCAAAGCTGCCAAATGAGCAAACTTGAAGCATGAAATCTTGAGATTTTTTTCTTGACCAAGGGGCCAGTGGTCGCCACTCCAGTGGCCCGAGCAGCTCAGGCCATTTCCCAGCTGAGAGAGGAGGGCATTTCCCACAAACCACTCAGGTTGTGCCCTGTCTGATCTGAATGTCCACTAAAGGTGACCTGAACGGCCACGAAGCTGTGGTTTCCACCATGGCACATCTGACCCTCTACATGCACGTGAGGTGGGACTATCACCACTTCCCTGTACCCTACTGGGGGCCAGCATGGCAAAACCCAAGTGTTGGCTTCTGAACACTGGCATAGACTTGAGAAGCCTGAGCCATGGCCGGGCTCCCTGGCAGGGGTGAAGGAACACAGCTTCACTGCCCACCAGACTGGCACCAGCCTACACCACCTTTAACTCTGACCACAGGAGTAAAACAAACCCCAACTCATACATGAGAGGTGTCAAATGGCTCTATGAAATAACAGCAATAATACAGGCTAGTCACTGCTTGTTCTATCTTCAGATCAATACTCTTTTGACCAAGGCCATCTCATCCTTTCTCTGCCCTCTGCTCCTCATCTTCAGGGTGGATCTGCACAAAGCAGTTCAGGATTGGCACAATGCTTTCCGTGCCCTGCCTCAGGTCACAGCCTCTGGAAACTCATTCCTATTTGCTTGTTTCACAACCAAATCCAAAGAATACCTGTTACAGTTGCAGTGCTTCATTTCCAAGGACAAAAGCACTAAGCAGTTTTCTAATCCAGCACAGAGACAGGTTAGAAGAACTTCTGGCTGAAAATGTAGCAAATGCCTCTGAGTTAGGATGCATGTTTGTAATGCCCAACGTGCAAATTCCCCTGGAGGAAACTCAAGCAGCCTGGGCCGAAGCTGGCTGAAACCTGCAATTTCTGTTTTGTGGAAAATTCCAACATTAAAAAACAATGTAAACACAGGGGCTTGTGCCAAAGGGGGCAAGCTGCCCGTACTTCTGAGAAATCCTGCAGCATCAGGAAAAGCCAGGAGCTTTCCTGTTGTGATATGGAGAATTCCTAGAAGCCCCCTGCCCAGGGGGGCCTTGGAAGCACTGGAGGGGACACACGGAAATCTTGGAGTGCCAGGAACTTGCTGGGAAACTGGGCAGAATTCAGCCAGGAATCAGCTGGGTGTGCACTTGTCCCTGAGATCCTGCCTGCCTTTCAGAGAAATTTGGTCAAAACAGAGATGTTTTCAATAAACTTTCTGTCTGTGGCTGAACTAGCACTTGGCAAAGAAACTGCTATTGGGAAGAACATCTGGGGTTATGGGTGGTCTCTCCTGGCCTTTAAATTGTAGGAATTGGTGAAAAACATCTAATAACAACTGTCACTGATAAGAGCAACTTCAGTCTGTGTTCAGAATAGTCAAAGTTCAGTCTGAAAATATGAGGTTTCAAACACATAAACCTCCTTACATTTCCTCACTCACCTCTCACAAGACACTGTGATCAAGATTTTCCAGACACAGTGATTCCAGACCCCCTTGAGACAACCTTAAGGGATCTTCATTTCCAGAAACTGTTACAGATCTGTCCTCTGGAAATCAGACTCCTTTATGAGATGCCACATTGCCCACTTAAGGTCAGAGGCAATCAAAAATCACATAACACTTGAAAGCTTTATCCTCTATGTGTACTTGTCTACAGCACCCTAGAAGGAGCAAGGTCACATGCAATACACACGTGCTGTATTTCCAGGTTTTCATGAACCAGTAAGTATCAAGGCCAGAGACCTGCTGAAACAGTGTCCTCTTTCCTGCTAAGACCAAGCACTTCAGATTCTTCATATCTGCTTTTATATCCTTGAAGTGCTTGACACAGGGCTGGAGGAATACCTGGAGCTAAGGCTTGGCAAGTCATGTCATTCACATCAAGTGAACTGTGTTGAAATACAGATTTAAATCCCTGCATAATCAACATTTATTGATTGACACACGTAAAATGAGGCAAACAGATGAAAAGGCAATTAGCACTAGCTGGAACTATACACGTTTTTGATTACTTCCTTCTGCAAGTCATTCATGGCATAATGTGATACACAGGTCAAAGTGATTTTTGGAAAGGATGTTGCTAGCAACAACCTTCACATACAGGCATTAGTTAGATGTGAAGAATTAACACATGCAAGTGATCCACAGAGCTCAATCTTAAATAGCAACAGCTTTAGCAGGGACTCGTGTTACAGAACTGGAGCACATCAAGAGATCTGCTGGGCAAGAGAAGGAATCCGTTCTCTAACCCCTGGAACTCACTGCTATGTGCAGCACCATCAAGCACACAGTGATGTTACCCTGCTTGGGATATGTCCTGGTGATGCCAGAAAGTGCTCCAAAATCTTTTCAATACTTCCACAAGTGCTAGCACAGGGTTGCCAAAAGTCTTTGATGGTCAGGTTGTGTAGTGCTCTCACAGGCTCTTTGTACAGAGCTGATTCAATAAAACCCATTTTACGTAAGCAGCAGGCTGACAGGAAAGGTGACACAGGCACTGCAAAAGATGGGGTTCACACCAGCCAGCACCTCTCTTACAGCAGGAAAATGCTGGACTAGCTTTGTTCAGCTTTTTCTCAGAGAAGCCTGTCCAGCTGCAGCAGCATTCACTCTCTGTATGGATTACTGCTGGGGAGAAGGGAGCAGCTGAGCCCTCCTCCATGCCTCTCACAGGCTGGCACTGCCAGGCCTCCAGCTGTTCCACCGTTGTGAGGCAGACAGGACCCCACTGGGTGCACTCAGAGAAATTACTCTGCAGGCTTCCACCACACAACTTCATTACTCGCCCCTCACAGTGCTGGGTGCTGAAGGTACCTGCAGTGCAAACAGCTCTCAGCTTGAGCAGCTGAGGAATGCAACACATGGGAACAGGACAGGTAATCCTCCCTGCTTTTGCAGATGGAAAAGTTCTGTGATTGGCCCTTACAGCCACAGAGAGCTGGTAAATCAACCCTTCAGCCCTGAGCTGGAAAAAGACCATTCTGGCTCCTGCTGCAGACGCTGCTCTCTGTTTCTGTTCCACTAGAGCACATTAGGCTGACAAGCTCCGGCGCTGCGCTGCAGGGATGCCAGGCTGCTCGTCCACTCAGTGTGGGCCAGGCTGATTGTCCTGGAGACAAAATCCCTTTCTGGTAGAGGGGCAGTCTGGAGGAGAACGAGGATCGTTTCTTACCTGGGCCAGCCAGGCTGCATCCCAACAGGACTAAACGTCCCTCTTTGAGGGAGGAAGGGAGAGGGCAAGGTGAGAAAACAGTGTAATCCTTTCAGCTGAGGCTCTGCCAGGGATGTTGCTAATTAGCAGAGAGAGGATGTGTTGTGGCTGGTGAGAGACAGCCACGCTCTGTGCTGTGAGACAATGCCTTCCACCCGCGCTACCTGCGAGACGCGTCCGCCGGGAGCTCCCTGATGGGGTTTGCATTGCAGGAGCCACCCCAGCAACGCCAGCCCAGTCCTTGATGCCCGCTGTGCTGCCCCCAGCCTCCTGTGAAACCCGTGATGGGATTTTGGACAGACCCAGTCTTCGTTGTGGATCTTATTTTCGCTGCTCTAATACAATCAACCTATTTTGTATAGACATACAGAGTGACTGTGGCTTCCAGGTCATGGAAAGAGACTGGAAAACAACAGCAGCAACTGCATTTCCTAAGCTTGCTCGAGTATCTTGGAGAGAGGAGGGTGTTGTACCTGTAGCTAACAGGAAATGAGGAGGTATTCTCAGTCTCTACCAGAAGGGAGACAGCAGTTCAGAACATACACGTGTGTGTGCGTGCATCCCTGTCATGTGCTGCAGTTAGAAACATTTCCAGCAGAGACTGGAAAAATTTGGTCATTTGGTGTCTGGTCTAATTTACAGAGCTGAATCTGTGAGAACCCAGTTTAAGTTTGTGGGATTGTGCATGGCTGTGTGTGAGATCAGCACCTGTCCCAGCCCCTCTGCACACAAGGATAGCTCAAACACACATCCATTAGCTGAAAAGAGCCAACAAATGAACCACCAGGCCCTGCAGCTTTCTTCCATAGATTTTATGTAGATTCCCTGAAAAGGTAAAAGGAATGACTCACAATTTTGTGTCGCTGTGCACTTTTCATTTGGGCTAAGATGCCCTGAATTTCTCCTCAATAATTCAGTACATTTACGTGAGGTCAAACCTGCCTTACGGATCTTTTAACTTGGCATCTTCCTGAGACAGAGCTAACTCTGCTGGATACATAAGCTCCTGACTGAACCTAGTACAAGCAGTTCAGGAGATGAGCTGAGACTGATAACAGCAACAAGCTGCTCTCTATGGAAGCAGAGATTAAAGCAGCATATTCAGCTGCACACTAATGCACCTACCCAAGACAAGCCCAAGCCGTGCTGGGTCACCGTGTGCTTTAAGGAATTGTGTATGTACCTCAGCGTGACTGAGAGCTGGCAGAGAAACGAGGGGCAAGAGGTGGCTCCAAGTGCTGTTTGCACTGTGGAGACTTGTGGAGAAGGGAGAGCGAGGTTGGCTCTTCAGCCTGAGCAGATTCCTCCCTGCTACTAAACCGACAGAGCTGCTGTCAGGCCTTTCCCAAAACAGCTCACAAAAACCTGTACAGGTGATTATTTTATGAGGAAAGAGGGAAACAATGGAAGCAGAGGAGAACAACGGCAGTGACCTCCACGGCTCTGCTGGGGGATGAGCCAGGGCACAGGCATAGCCTGTCAGCAAGGTGTGTTGTGCCAGGCTGCAAACGGGAGCTGGGCTGCTTATCCCAAACCCATGCCCCCGTGCCCTGCTCTGGCTGCAAAGCACCTCCTGGAACTGGCCACAAGCCTTCGGGGCCGCAGTCCCATTTCCCTGGCACAGGGGAGGGCTGGCTGAGGGCTCCCGGCGGGCACAGGGCCGCCGTTCCCCCCGAGCCGCTCCCTCCCGGGGTCTGCGGGAAGGGGGAAGGGGCAGCGCTGGCAGCGAGCACAGAACAATTCGCGGGAGAGCCACGGCGCTCTTTGCAGTTTGCCCACTAATTACTATTAAGCCCCGGTTCCTTTTTGTATTCCAAGGGGCGTCTTCAAACGTGGCACTGCTTCTTGGGCCTTTCATGCGGCCGGGCTCACCCCTGAATAGCAGGCCTCGCCCCCCCGCCTCTCCCGCTCCCCCTTTTTCTTTCCCCCTTTTGCTTTTCTGATAGTATTTTCTGTCCATGTTGTGTAAGGGCCTAAATGAATCTTGACTGCCCCTACAGCCGACTGGAGACGCACAAAAGCGGCCCATTCCAGTGGCCACAGCGCCATTTTGTGCCCTAACCATGCA
>NW_008590414.1:41284-67999 GCF_000691845.1 Merops nubicus | reverse complement strand
GGGGGGGGGGACATGGGTCTTTTCCAATCGCTGAGGCGGGTCAATAAAAAGAAGAGGAGTGTGAGGACTGAGAAACACGCTGCGCTCCGGGTCCCTCCCGCATGCACGTCCCCGCCGGGCCCACGCGGGCTGCTCAAAGATCCCCCCCCAAATTCCTACGGAGAAGGGCAACGGGAATAATTCTAAGGGGTGTCTGTGCAGAGCGGGACATGTGCGAGCTAAAAGGGTCACCTCCATCTCCCAGGCTGTCTCACCGTCGCAGGGGCTGAAGAGCTCATGTGATGAGGGCACCACTGAGATATTCATGGGAAAAGATCACACACAAAGCCAGGGGGATGCCGGTGCTGCAGGACCCCGCTCTGGGTACACAGGAGGGAGCGTGCTCACCTCTGGCTGAACTGAGCTTACATCAGTGGGACGCAAGGACAGGGTGTCCCACGGTGCCCTGCTGGGGGAGGCGGCGGGCCTGTGGAGCAGGAGCCTGTGGGAGGAGAGGAATGCACCTGGGCCACATCCCCAGCACAGCTGAGGACTGCAGGAATAAAAGAGGCCTCAGGTGCCATGGGGCTAAGGCTGTTTATTGCCACTGTGACGCTGCCGGTACTCAGAGGGAGGGACCACCCCAGGGTCCCACTGAGATTCAGCTGGAGTGAGCCCGTGGACTCTGAGAACAGCCCCAGTGTGACAGTGGTCCTGGAGTTCAGAGGCTGATGTATCTGACGAGTGAGGGACAGATTTCAACTCCATTCATTAGCTTTTAAGATAAATTCTGGGACAAGCATGGGCAATGCTTCTGAGAAAGAAGTATGGAAGATGCATCTGGTTGCCTAGGCTAGAAATTAATTCAGATGGTTGAGAGATGTGGGGTCAGACACTGAAGCATTCCACACCTTCTGAATAGCCCATACCAGCTCCCTCAGAGGTGTGGAGCAGTCTGGTTCCTGACAGGGAAAGCAAGGCAAGCCAGGCTCACAGAAACACTCAGGTTTATGAAGGACTCTGAACTGCCCCTTCTCAACAGAGATACTTCTATTTTCTGAAGCTAGCTGATTTTTAAGAAGCATTATCCAGAGCAGGTAACTCTCCCACCCCTTTCAGGACAGCTGTGGGACTGCTATGGTGGGGAGCACGTCTGCTAAATGCTTTGATGGAAAAGAATTGCCTCCTGCATCCGGAAAAAAGCAAGAAAACACCTTCCCATGCAGTGGCAGCTAACCAGGAAAAAAAACTACTCTTCTAGTAGAAGAGCAATGCTGTTCTGCAGCAGGACTAACAGATCCCATGCATTGGCATAACTTAGAGAATAAATCTTTCCCAAACCGCATGAAGAGCAGAGACAATGAGCAGGGAGGAAAAACTGGAACTGCAGCCCTATGGACAGACAGACACCGTGCCTGGATCTAAACTCCCTGTTGCTCTGACTGATTGAGACTGGCATTTCAGTTTGGTCCTCTACATATAAACACCGAGCTCAGCTGCAAAGTCTGGTCCTGCAGCCAAAATGTTGAGGGGAAGCCTACTGTGAGCCCAATGTGAGAAGCAGAGCTGCAATAGCCTAGAGCTGAAAGCGTGCCAAGTCCAGGGTTTGCTGTGTAGAAACCCTGGGACACTGGACTCTTGCCCTTCCCACCTCATGGCTGTCCTGAGCACAGTGTTTTTCTTAATGTCTCCTTTCAGCTTTTATGGGTCCTTGTCAGCATTGCTATGAAACACTAGAGCAGAATTCAGTTCAGATACACCTCTGCTCCCAGAAGAAACCCTCATCTCTCTCCACTGATTGCAAGGTGGACTTGTCAGGTGTATTAAGCTCCTAAAATTTGGCAGTGGCAATACCCTCCCTGAGACAAAACCACTAGTTACCTGCTCTAAACATAGTAAATGTACCACTTGTGCTCGCCCTCCCCCAGCAGGCCTCCACACAGCTCCTGCTGACAGCCATGGAAGCATTCCCATGGATTACCACGGGTGCTGGAGGAGGGCCTTATATAGTGAGACTCTCTGCCTCCCCTTTGCCCTAAGCCCTTCACAGAAGTACTTTATTGTTTTATGACAGCGTAGTAACACTTGACATAAATCTCTAAGCACAGCTCACAATGTCAATACTGTGTAAATACCTCCAGTAGAGACCCGTGTTTTATTGTGCCTTTGCCCTCTTTTACCTGTTATCACCCAGGGTTAACTCTGTGCTAGATGCACGTGCATTTTACAGGGTGTCTGCTGATTTTACACACTGCTGCAGCTCATGCCTCTGAACACTGAGAGCCTAGCTCTGGTTCTGTAACAAACTGCACCTTTCATTTGAGTCACCAGTTTCTATCTGCTTAAAGGATTGATCGTGCTGTCTGTTAAATCAGAGAGGAGTGCTCTTAGAAGCACAGAGTCCAAGCCACAACAGGACATTCTGCAATATGTACACAACAAATAACATCCACTAGTGTGCCAGCCTCTGGTGACAGAACGGGGCTGGGGTCTCAGTTTCCCCACCCTAACCTTGCTCCAGTGGGTGCCTGTACCCCCTGCTCTCAGAAAGCAGTGGGATTTCTTGCAGGGCAAGGCACAGTTAGTGGAGACGTTCACCTTGTTTCATGACTTGGTTGCTGCACTTCATGTACCTGCCTGCAGTGTCAGTCCCAAATGAGATAACTTACAAGTGCACTTGGGACTGAACTGCTCCATGCACACTGACTGCATCTACTGCTTACACAGATTCACCAACTTCCATTTTCTTATTTTTAAACGATGCTTTACTAACAATTCCTTCTTATTCACTTGTAAATACATTGTCCCTAAATGATAAACACTGGGAACTTCCAAGTCAGTGAACATTGAGCTCTTAACACGAGCTCTTATCTGACTTCTCTTGCTCTCCAGATGAGCCTCACAACTTCAGTTTTAATATCTGAGGCTAATGCCTCGACCTCAGTTACAGAAAATCCAAAGTCACTTACTACAAACAGTGGGCTGACTTTTTAGCATGTTTACAGCTTCAATGCCAAGTTTTATATTTGTCTATGCTTGAAATGGTTGGAATTTACTCCTGCCTGCCTTTGGAGACTTTGTCTGGTTTTACTTGTGACACCTGATTATCTGAGATGCTTTTCACCACCTTCTTATAGTGGTATTACTCAGACCTCTAGATGGGACCACTATTTGGGAGAGCATTTAGTTAAACAAGAACTATTTTAAAAAGACAGTCCAGACCTACGTAACACAGATTCCCAAAATATTTTTGTTTCCCCTCAGCATTCCTTTCACTGGAAAGGTTTGGTAAGTCTCAGAGCTGGCAGTCCCTCTCCACCCCTAGGGAAAGGAGGAGGAAGCTAGTGCCATTTGGGTTAGCCTATTACCATACTGTAATCAGGATTGTATCATAAATACTACAGAAAAGTTGAAAGAAAAAACCCACAGACATTGCTGCGAGCCTGGAGCACAGTTCTGGACAAGGAGCTTCTGCTACTTCATTGTTTTAGACTGTGTCCTCAAGACTTCCTAAGTCCTGTGGACAATGCCCAGGAGAAGAGCTGCATTCCAGTTCTGCCACCTTTCAGAGAACAAGTCAGCTTCCCATGTTAAACCAAATACTGTTAATTTTGGACTCAGAGCTATAAGGGTAACTTTTTAAAAATATTAAGAGAGTCTTCTTTAAGGGAAGAGCTGGAGCTGGGCTTGGCATGCTCAGGTGATACAAACCATAACCCTCCTCTCCTATGGACCTGACCATAGGAGACAATCCACTCTCCTGGCTCAACCCACTGCAAAGTGTTTAACATACAACAAGAACACGAAAGTCCAAAATCCAGAAGATTGGCAGTTGGACCTATGGGGTTATAAGATTTGCCTGTGATCTAATAGTCCCAAACACACAAACTTATATTGTGACAGAACACTGACTTGTCCCACCAGCATGAAGGGTACTGTCCATGAAGAGAACAAGGTGGTGGACACTCTGTGCCAGTGTGTCTCACTTGCTCAGCCCCAGAAACCCATGCCACTGCTGTGTATGCCCAAGGGATGTGCAATTCAGAATCTGACTGGTGCTGTCTGTGGCCTGCTGCATTAAAGGCTAGCTGATCAATTACCACAAATGGTGACCAGAACAACCCAAAAGAGCATGGCTTCAGGGGGTGTGCAGCAGGAGTTAAGAACAGAGCTGCCCGTGTAAAGGTTTTATTGGCAGTTACACTCCACTGGAGGACACAGCTTTCATGTAACTACAACAGGGAGAAAAACCTCACCACTACCTCCCGACTGAAACCAAAAGAAACGTTGCTTGGAACTCCAGCCCCAAGTTGCCCATGACAGCCTGTGGAGTGTGACCTTTCAGCAGCTCATTTCAAAGATGGTTCATACACTGTAACTGAGCACAACAGGGAGGCTGGGAAGGGGCTAGGAGAGAAGAAGCTGTGTAAATACAGCCACAGGAGGAGAGAAAAAAACCCAGCCAAAGTTCTCCTCCTAGGGCTCCCTAGGCCCTGCAGTCTCTGCCCCGTGTTGCTGCTTTTTCCCACCATCTCTTACAGGCTGAAGGGAGAGGGGAGGCAGCAGTGAAAGGGGAAGGAGACGTCGTAACAGAATTTGCTCACCTTGTAAAGCAAATAAGTAGGAAGGGAAGGTCTTGCACATGTTTTTCTCATGCAACTTGTGTGGTCCCAGTCAAACATTAACTCCTTGCTTGTGGCCGATTTCATCATAGGGATGAAGTCCAAAGGTTCCTGCAGGAGAGAGGATTGACATTCCAGGTGGACTTCTGGTCTTTCCGAGGAGGGGCAGGACAGTGAGGGAGGGACTAGATCCTTCTCTTCGAAGGCCACGAGAGCATGGGGCTAGGTATGGATTTCTCTGGGGGCCCTCAGGCACTGGGTGTAGGCCCAGGAGCTCCACCATGGCTCAGTGCTTCAGTTCTTAGTCACCAAATCCACAGCTCCAGAGAGCTGCAGAAGCTCCTCAGCTGGTGCTCTGGAAGAACAAGTCCAGAACAGCAGGAATCATGCCCAATCCTACATCCATCAGTTGGTGAGCCCTTACAATGTGGGCAAAGTCCTGCTCTTCCAGCCCTTCAGCAGGCCCTTCAGTCCAGCTGGGAGATGCCTCCCCTTACCTAGGATTCAAGACCCTAGGCTTGGACCCTTCTTGCAGAGGTCTGTGTGACAGCCACACCGTGGGGAGCTCCCTCCCTGTGCCTCTGGCAAGCCTCCCGGGAGCTCTATAGCCAAAGGTGCCCCAAAACAACAGCTCCCAAGAAGCTCTCCTGGGAGCTGTTGGGGGCCAGCATCTTTACAAATCCAGGCATCTGTGGCTTTCAAAAAACACTTAAGAGATTTAAAGAGGAATCCAAAACCACAAAGCCTGATACAGTCATTGACAGTATTTCCAGACATCTCCTGGCTCAGGCCCAGGAACAGTAAATATCATAATTTGCTTTGATCTGGAAGACTTTCACCAGCAGATTAGCATTTTTAAGGAAGCCAGCACCCTTTCAGAGCGTGTCCTACCCGTGATGCAGTACCCACCAGAAGGCAAGTTACAAAGGACAAATAACATTCTTTTAGTGTTTATTGAGAGTTGCCTTTATACAGGAGGGACTGGTGCTCTGATGCTGTCACGAGTGAACCCAAATAAACCCCACTCAAGTGTCAACACGCAATCCAACTCACTGAATTTAAATAACAACATTATTACAGGTCAATAATAAATTAAGACTGTTGCCTGGTAGATGCAGACAACGTAAAAAAAAATCCTTGTCAGAAGTAAAAAATAAAAATGCAAGCACAAGAACAACAGAATGCACATAATTATGTCTCAATGAGTTAACAGAGTAGCACACACGTGTAATTGTTTTCCAAAGACAAATTATGTCTCAATGAGTTAACAGAGTAATTGTTTTCCAAAGACTCTGGGTGTGCTGCCAGCGAGGGTAAAACCCACTGCAAGTGCTGCAGGTGAGCTGGAGCTGGGCAGGGAGGAGAGCTCAGGCTGCCAGCGACAGCATCAGCCCCTCCACTCTGCCACCCATGCCTGCCCTCCCTCAGCTTCTGTCTCCACCCAAGTACAGTTCAGAAGCTGCCTTCATCACCTAAAACCCTTCAAACACACATTTTGCTCACCAATTCTTACTTTTGCTTAGCTCCAGAATAGAAGGGAACCTGGCATCACAGGTATCAATGCCACTCAGCACCAGTCTGAGAGCACACTTGAGCTGAAGCAAGATCAACTTCATAGACAAGCACACGAGCAAAACTGAGACAAATCCTTTTTCCATCAAAACAATGCTGTGCATTCAAGGATTTATAGTGGTTTAATGTGCAGATTAGAAACCAACAAATAAATAACTGAACAGTGACACTTGTGCACATAGATGAGGCCTAATGCCCTTTGGCCCTAGAGAGCTGATAGCTTTCCAGGCCTGGATTTCTCTGATGCTGCCCACAAGTGGCATCTCTGTGATTTGGATTAATGATCACTGTAAGGAATTTGGATGAAACTGGGATTTTAAGGTGTGACCCAAGCCAGTGTGTGCACACCAGAGGTTTCAAGTAAAGAAGCACTGTGCACATTATCATCCAGGCTGTCTCCTCACTATGCTGCTAAAATGCAGCGACAGCACTGCCACTGTCAAACATGTTCCTGCTGCTGGTGGCAAACATGGACTTAAAGGATCACAGTTGTGCCCAGGGCTGACACATGCTGCAAGAGTTAGCCACGGGCTTCAGCAAATAATGCTAAAACTTAAACAGGTTAAGCCTCTCTGTAAGGCAATGCTGCCCGAGCCCTCACTGGGTTAGCCTTCAGGGAACCAGGCTGCAGTAAAATGAAGCTCTGAGGAAATGCCTTCGTGCCCAGAGCAGTGGACCCAGCTGGGCATGCAGGTAGAAGTCCCTTGCCACATGGTGTGGGCTGGCCAGTGGTTCCAGGAGTGAGCTGGCACATGACCTGAGCCTGTTTTAGTGCCCAGGGCTTGCTACTAGGGCATGCAGGTAGAAGTCCCTTGCCACGTGGTGTGGGCTGGCCAGTGGTTCCTGGAGTGAGCTGGCACATGACCTGAGCCCGTTTTAGTGCCCAGGGCTTGCTACTGCTACACTTGCACAGCTCCTGAAGGTCTTGCATAAGCACAACTGCATTTCTGGCTGAAGAGAAGCCCAGCTAGTCTCCAAAATATATGTAATAAAGACCCAATGCCATCTCTATGCTATCCTTTCTCATATTTCCCTCTCAAACTACAGATAGTAAACAAATTTTATGGTCACCACTCCTACCAAGATGGAAACTGCCATGAGCAAGGGTTTTGAGCTCAAATACAAAGCACGATACATCACAGCAGAGCATTCAAACTACAGATAGTAAACAAATTTTATGGTCACCACTCCTACCAAGATGGAAACTGCCATGAGCTCAAACACCAAACACGATGCATCATGGCAGAGCATTTCTGACAAAATTCTTCACTTCTGAAAATTTAAGGCACCAAATTAAGCAAAAGTGAGGGATTTCCACGCAGCCTGGTGTGTTTAGAGCTGGTATAGGCAGCCTGCAGAGCTCACTTCTTGAGGGTAGAACAAGCAAACTGATTTACTGAGCTGCCTCTGCAAAAGAGCATATGCAGACACAAGAGAGTTTGAGTTTAAGCCTGCAAGGTGATCAAACAGCAGATTCAATCAGGAGATCCAAAACAGGAAAACAGACACTAACATACAGTACTGTAAGGCACTCCTACTGGGAAGGGAAAATGGGAAGGGGAATGATGAGGGAGAGAAGGATCAGACTTAACTAGTTCAAAAGCCACAAAACAAGCTATGAAGCCCATAGTCTACCTGGAGGCTCAGCACTGTGAGCAAAGCCAGGGACAGAGACACAGAGAGAGAAGGTGGGGACTGGCTTGCTGAGCAGCAGAAAGAAGGAAAAAATATTCTGATGATTATGTTTGTTTTACAGAGAAGAACAGTCAGCTGCAATCCAGGCCGTGACCTTGGGAAGCCCAGGGAACTTTGTGGCTTTCATTGCTACAGGGAAAAAGCAAAACACAACAGTGCAGCTTCCCCATTTCACTGTAAGCAGACATCCTCTGCTGATTTTTTCAAGTCTTTTAGGACATTATCATCAATTCATTATAATACACACAGTATCCTGATGCTAAGAGGAGCCTTGACAAGAAGAGCTCTAGAGGTACCCTGATGATTCACTCCTAACAGGGCTGTTGGAGCCTGATGAGTATTGTGGAAAACTCAAGCTCCTCACCAAAAAGTACCTTCTCTCACTCATCTAGAAAACCCTCACAACTGCCAATTTCTATCATCCCAGAAATGAGCTATACTGGTGTGTGCCAGCCAGGATATTGGTCACATCACAAACACTTCCTTTCTCATCACTTAAGACAGACAAAATAAAAAGGAACAGAAAGACATCTACATAAGAGATACAAATCTATCTTTTTTAGGTTGATAATACAAAAAACCAAAAAAAGCTGCAGTTTGCATCCCCTGGGTAGGTCCCTCTTCACTTTAAGGGAAAGTTAGAGGGTTGTGGTAAAGAGGAAAATAGGCTTGAATGAGGATCTCTAGAGTGTCCTAGATTAAAATCTCAGACTAACTGAACTGAGACGAGAAGTTTCTCAGTAATTGTAGAGGGTCAGTCTACAGTCCATTGCAGAGAAGCAGTGAAGTAGAAACTATTTCTACACTGTTTACAAGTTCTGTACAAGCAAAAGCAGTAACTGGATGTACAGATCAATTCCTCCTCCATCAGCTATGAAAGCACCTTCTCTGTGAAGGAGACAAACAGCACGTTTTATTCTGGATCCACAATGAAATGCTATTGTTCAAATTTAGTTCATGTGTGGGTAGGATGAGACTAGAAGTACTGATACATAATTTTACCTGGGGGAGAGGAGGAAAGAGTTGTGCAATCTGGAAAGATCCCAGGTACTTTTCCAGCTGATGCCCACCCACAAGTCTGCAGAGCAGAGCCACGTGCAGGCTATGGGCTGCAAAGTAAGAGAGTGGCACAGGAGACCAGCATGCAGCACTCAGCACAGCAGAGAGAATCACACAAGGTACAGTGCTGTCTGAAACCCAAACCACCTACCAAACCTCAGGCCGAGTCTCCAACCAGCAAACGGCTCTTGCAGGAGAACTGTTCTTTTAGAGTGAGGCCTTTTGAGAGTGAGTGATGTGAGCAGTTTTCTGCCTTGCAGTCCTGAGAAATTGCTAGGGTTTGTTCCTCCTGCATGGGCACCTTCTGAAAGCAGCACCAAGCCTTTCATTACACTTACAAAAGGCAGTGACAGAAGACTTTATCTCACCCATTCACCTGGAATAACTTCTTTTGGATAGGAATGAGGCACCCCTGAGAGGAAACGATCTTCCACACTACAGTCTGCTCCTGTAGCTACCAGGAGAAGCTGTGTTACATTTCCAAGGCAGAAACGAAGATGCATCCATTTTGGGAACTGGCTGGTTTACACACCACTGGATTTTAAAGAAATGAATCTGCCCCATGTTGCACAGTGTCCTCTATGTACAGCTCTGGGTGCTGCCAGCGTGCTGTAACAACATGTTTCTGCTCTCTGCCGTTAGTAACGGCCCAGGTTCCAGACCTATGACTAATTCCAGGAGTTCTGCCTACATCATACTTTTTTTCCTGTAAAGCCCCATTAACAAAGAAACTGTTCTGCAATGCCTGTACAAACCCAGAGTAACTCCAATGCTGTCTATGCTGCTACTCCAGAATTCAGCTAGAATATCTAATCACCCACACGACAGGTACTTTGGAGATCAGGGTATCTGTCAAAGTAACTAAGAGTTTGCCATGTCTGAACCTTGATTCCTTCACTCCACAGGGGTTTGGACAACGTACACAAGCAGCCTCCTCTAAACAGAGCTGGACATGAACCAGAGCTGTAAGGTATCTTAAATACCAGAGCACAACAATATGAAAAACACCACTTTTTTTTTTCTTTAATGACCCATCATTATGTCTCGAGCTAATTCAAAATAGTACCTGCCAAATTCTGACATTTTCAGAGCTACTGGCTCTGCCACAGGGCTAGCTGTAGTGACACATGCTAAAATCATGGAAATGTACTGTTTATTCAGCCAGGGCTGCTGCAGCTCCTGTTTGCATGACTAATTCCACAGTACTTCCCTAGTGTTTGCATTTGTGAACATGCAGGGAATTCTTCACATGGGAATGGACCTGCAAGGAACATTCTATCTTTAAGGATGACAGCCAAAAGCAACTCATTTCACATGAGGAACAGTGAGCTGAGACAGAGACATCTATTAATTTTAGTGACAAAGGTGCATGATTCACCAGGTTTATTAAATATGGGAATCTCTATACTACTTTGCCAAGAACAGGGAAAAACCCTCACTTCTTTCTAAGAATCCTGCTGAGAGAAGGACTTCTGGAAAAGAAAGGCACTGGTTGTCTAATGTATACAGATAGAAACATGCTTATATATAGAGAGATATATATAGTAGTTGCACTCAAATTTGAGAAAGCTCAGATTCAGCTGCTTTCTCTGACTGGAGCCTGGAAAAGGTAACGACTTATACTCCAGTTCAAGGCAATTCATTGTAGCAGTCTACATTTTAATATAAGCATGATGTACCCTGGTTTTTTATTTAAAATACTTCAGCAATTAGTGAGGTGCTTCAGGGATCAAGACTGCTGGAACACCACAGGCCTGCAGATTATATAGGAAGCAAAGATCAGTATTCTGCATTTTCACAAACCTATGTGAGAGGAAAAATACACATGCATGTGACTGGCTTTTTGCTCCTGAAACTGTATTTACTTTCTGTATATAGATGTGTGTGTGTGTATATATATAGCTATAAATGCTTTCATATGCTTGTAATACACCTATTTCTGCAGGGTCTGGATAAAGAGTTAAGAATGTGGACTGGAAGGAGGAGGATCTCCAAGTGCTCCGTGGAGGTGAAGCCTGAAGCCAGAAGGTATCAAACATACTCCTAGTGGTGATACACATCTCCCCAGTTAAACCTATCCTGTACTCCCCTTTCACAATTTATGCACTTCACCATGTTTAGTACTTCCCTTTGTTCCAGGTGTGTGGAGCAGAACTGTATCTTGAGGAACTTCACTCTCCACCACGAAATCACCACAGAAGTATAAAACCCCTTAGAGTTCACAGAGAACACAGCACACAGGTTGCACATCAACACAGCCAACTAGTGTTTCATAATTTTGGAGGTGTTTTCTAACTAATGTGGACAAGACCACTCTTCCTGACTATCAGTCTAACAGGTTCAGTTTAGAAAAACAGTAAAGTAAAATTCACAAAATAAAACCCAAAACAATGCGGACACTTGAAACATGAGACTTATAGAAGGTCAGAACCAACATCAGGTTACTGGAGATGAGGACGTGGCCTCACAGAGATCAAGAATAACTCAATGGACTTCAGTGATAGAGCTTAACCTATACATCCACTCTGAACAAAACCAGTAGCAAGTCTCCTGCTTATCTGCATATGGAGTAGTCCAGTGGGGTGGTTATAAATATATAAACATAGCTGATGGAATTATTCTGCACCTTATGTTTGCAAGCACCCTGAATAAGGTTTGATGTGAGATATTTTTCCTTCCTCAGGGAGAAGTGACATGTAAATGCACTGATCCTTTAAAAACAGCTCTCTGGAAACACGAGGAAATGGAGCCACGTGTCCACATCAGAAGGAGCAGGTGGGTTTAAAATCATTCCTGCCCTGTTGGGTTCTATGAAAACACCTCACCAGAACCTCTGCCAAGGCTAATAATAAATAAATAATACACATAAATAAGTAGATGATTCATCAATTCTAAATGAACACCATAAAAAATAACGCGGTCACGGCAGCAAATATTTTCTGCCTTGAGGAAAACTCTTCTCCAGAGGTGGAAAAGAAAAAGTTGGGTGCTTAATTAGCTAGACCTAAAGCATTTCAGGTAAACCACATTTTGTATAAGCACTAGCAGCTGGACTTCAAAGCAAAATGCAGTTCAGCCACTGGTATTTCGAAGCCAGAAAGGCTTTATGGCCACTTGGGCAGCTGTTATCCACAGACAAAGAAGGTCAGATATCATTTTGCAAGAAGATTTCTGCCTGGCTAAGCTGAGAAGTTGCTTGAGCTGGCATCTGGGAGAGGGATTCTCTTCAGGCTGGCAGCTGCCTTCAGGACCTCATGTGTTCTGATATGACAACTCAAACATGTTGCAGGACTCCTCGAAGTTCTCGTCCATGTTCAGTCTCCTCCAGAAGGATTTCTGCTTCTTCTGCAGCTCCTTGCGCACGCAGCGGGGGCAGGGCACAGCCCTCACCCTGCACTCCGAGTGGAACACAGCACCACAGTTCTCACACCTGCAAACACAAATCAGCATCAACACCGAGTGACAAACCAGGACCAGAGCATGCAAGGGACCTCACCGGGACTGTGGGCAGTGGAGATGCCTTCACACAGTGCTGGTAGCTCAAAGAGCACTGCATTTCAAGAGTGGAGTTGTAAGACACTGGCTTGCCCACACCTCTGCTGCTGTAAACTGCTCAGGACCACTAAAATCACTTGACTTGTATCCACATGCAGTTGCTGAGAATCTGTCCCAGAACTTCTGCTTCACAGACAGAAATTTTTAGAAGGATTAATAAATATCTTCTTATTAGTCAGCATTCAGGTCTGCCACATAATAGACAAATTTTGGTTTGTGAAAGACAAGTTTGCTGCTTTTGTTTGTAAATGAAGAGTAACAATATTAATTTTCATTAAGATAGAGTTCAGCATCTGCAACAGCCAGGATATGGCATTTTCCTCACTGAAGTTCCAGTGCTGAGCTGTTCTGGCAGGAGTACTGTACAGTCCACTTCAACAGCAGGAGAAGCCATTCCACAAAGTAAAAAATGAAACAGATAGGTGCTATTTTCTGCTCTGTGTCCTGTGGAATCCTTGTGATTGAGTGGGCTACAGCTAAACAGTTGGACATTCTCAGCCTTTCAATGCAAATAACTCTCTGTAGTGATATTTTGATAGATTGATTATATGTAGTGATATGTTGATAGTGATACAGCTTTTTAACCAAATGACATGAGTAAAAGGATGACTGTGCCAGAGGTACAGAACTCTTACATTCCAACTGGATAATCAAATAATGACAGCAACAAAACATCAAACTTCAAATTTTAAACACAAATGATGGGTGCTGGTCACTCTGGTGATTCTGTGGTAAATCTTGAAATGCCTTTTACTTTTCCTTTTTCATAGCTATTGTAGTCAAATGACTCTATGAGAATCCAAGCGTCCACCATTATATCTTTGGTGGGGTTTTTTGTTTGATTTTTTCCCCCCCCTCCTAGAAATAAGGTTCTTGTCCTCAAGATTGTGAAGAAAACTTGAAAATATGAAGAAACATGATCCAAACACTGAGAAGCCACAAGGCAAACTGCAGTTTTGGGCATGCAGTCTGGCAATACTGAGAGCAGTCCATAAGCTAGTACAACCTGGTAGCTCTGTTAGCTGCAGCTGCATCTCACCTGTAACTCCTAACACACAGTTCCTGATCTGGCTGCACTTTAAGGTTTATCCATGAGTCCAAACATGGTCTAAATTGTAGTAACTGCAGAGCTTTGAGATGGCTCTGCAGAGGTTTAGAAAGGCATCTTTCTGACAAGGGTAAACTGATAGAACTCAAATAACAAGAAAAGGAAGGTTACAGAGGCTAAATGTAATACTGTATGTCTACTAAATTCTCTGCTCTCTTATAGTAAAACTTGACTGCTGTATTTCTAAGTCCAGCTAGTGAGTCTGAATCTGGTTTTGAATCAAGAAACTGCCTCACACAAGCATCTGTCATTTCTGCACTCAGAGAGCGTGTTGCCTGGCCCTGATCCAGTGAAGCACAATAAACACATGCTTAGGAATCATATCCCAGTGATTTCCTTGGGATTACTGACCTGCCCACAATTAAGCATGTACTTACATGCTTTGCTGGATTGGGATTTCCACAACAGACACTAATGGATGAGGGAGAGACAGAGAGGACAGAGCAGTGTCTTTAAAACTTTACCTCATTCTCAACTGACACTAATGGTGATTTTATCAAGCTAATTCTCCCTTGTTAGTCAGTGATTCACAATGCCCTGGAAGTTGCTAGAGGGTAGTGATTGATGAGGAGTGTAATTTGGTGCTTTTGCCTTGCCACTCCCTACATTTGCTCAGTATTTCTCCAGAGGACCCATGGAAGTGACAAAACTCATCAGAAATTGCTGCTGAAATGGCTGGAGCAGGATAAGAAACAATTCAGCACACCCATTCTCCCCAGTCAAAGGCCATCAGCAGAGAAAACAACAATTGATGGTGTTTAAATTAGTATGAATTCACTTTTCAGAAATAAGCTCAGTGGGAAAAATTAACAAACTTCTCTCACATTGTAACTTTCCATTGTGCAAAGGGTAAGATCCTCCCTTTACAGTGCTGGAGCTACACGACCCCAGCTACTACTGATCTGCTTTTCACCATATCAAATACAGTCAGTCTTAACCAACCCTGGAAGTTGTCAGCTGCCTGGCCATTCCTCATCTTTGAGAAATCTTCCAGTGATACCAAAAACTCCACCAAAATCATATTCCTTCTTAGAATATTAGAGCTTGCTTCTTATTTAATCCTGCCATCCAACCTTATCTCCACGTGTGAGTATCACAGCTTTTCTTTACTGTTGTTTTCAAGCCTCAGTATTCCAAAATGCTTTTATTTCTATGGAGAAAAAAAAACACATTTTGTAGCCTATAAAAGTTCATTATAATAGTCCACTACTTTTAGGTATCCTTCCCTTAACCATTGTGGTTCTCATATGTAGTTCACAGTTCATCCACTATTTCTGTATCCTGACTTCTTCTTTGGTTAGAAGCCAAAAAGTCCCTGCATCTTTTGTGAGACTGCTACACCCCACTGATAACAAGCTGATGAGCCTGTAGCTGTTCAGTCCTTTCATGTTTCCTTCTTTAATGAATGATACTGCAACGCTGAACATTAACAGCACCTTCCTATTTTTCAAACATTATTTGAAGATTTGGTGAACACTGCATGTTGTTTTCATACAGACTTTCAGTATTCTAAGAAGGCATCTGAAATAGCTTCCTCTCTATTTCAGTGTTTTCTCTCTTTTTTTCCTCTTCTCTGACCAACTCAATGTCTGTTGAGACTGCAGAGGTGTGATTTATATTTTCAGGATATTTTACTTGTTTGAAGACCAGAGTAACAAAAATGCAGGGAATTATTCAATCCTCTAAATAATTTCTATTGCACTGAAACATGTAAGACAGAAGGGGCAAAGCTCTCCACAGCCACACAGGCATTATAATGATCTTATTATTAAGTTACAAAAGAGAAGCCTTTCTACATTAAAAGCATAAAATCATTCCTTGTACGGGGAGGAAATGCCAATATTGGTGTCTCCCACTAACTCCGGGCGGTTGAAACTGTCCTGGCTTGGTGAGGACAGGGCTCATTTCCACCAGAAGCTGGGAGGGCCAGAGCCAGGACAGACAGCTGAACCAGGCAACAGGTTATTCCATACCATGCTGGCATCATGCCCATGACAAAGGCCAGGGTGGGCTGGGCTAGGGCTAAGTTCTGGGTGGACTGTCCAGGGTCAGGTCACTGTCTCTGTTCTGAGCCTGTCTGCCCTTTGTATTACTTGCTTTATATATTGGTTCATTACTGTTACAGTTATTACTGTTGTTTACTGTTCCTTTTGTGTTGTTGTATTAAATTCTCCTTACCTCAACCTAGAAGATTTTGTATTTTTCCCCCTTTTCTCCCTCCTGTTTGAGGGGGTGGGGTGTGTGGTGTGAGCGAGTGACTGCATGGTGCCCAGCTCCCTCCTGGGTCTAAACCACAACAGAAACAATACCTGGTAAATCACAAATTCTGGCAAATTCTTTTCATGCTTCCCATATATTTCACAGGCTTCTGGCTCAAGTAGTTCTAGATTCTGCACAACCAGTTGATTATACTTCTATTTCTCCTCTGTACTGAACCACCTTTTTGGTGCCCATTGGTAAGATCAAGTGCCCAAAGAAGGCACTGCAACACAAAAAAGGCCTCAAAGACCTTCTACCTTAAGCAGACAAAATAAAACAGGGATGATCAACTGGTAGCCCATGATGTCATCTGAAAGACAGTTTTGTCTCCTAGGAACCTTGCAGGCTGACAAGACTGACCAGTGTGACTGTTGAGGTGAAGCTGCTGGGACTGGCAAGGTTTACAAGAACAGCTTCAGGACCATGCACAAGCCAGACAACCTGTCTGCCTTCCAACACCAAGCAGGGAATCAAAGCAGCTGATGGTTATGCTGTCCATCCCTAAAATGAAGAAACAGTGGATGACAGACATACTGCCATTCCCACCTCACAAACAGGAAACTGAGGTGAAAGAGGTGAACTGATGTGCTCAGGGTAAGCCAGGAGCTCTCAGAAGAGCTGAGAGGTGCAAAGAGCTCCCTTCCCTCACTGCAATGCCTTAGTCACCCACTATCCTTTCCTTTGTAATTTTATACATTAACTTTCTTTTTCATTTAAAAAAAACACTTCCTCTGGGCCAGACCTTGCACACATTTGCTCAAGTGAGTAATTCCTCTAAAGGAATTTCAGTAAGGATCTGATTTAGGGCTGAACCCTTCATTCACTAGAACCCTTCAGGTTTTTTTCTTTCCCTCTGTGCAGAGTAAAACCAAGATAAAACAGGGATGTTCATTATGTTTTCTTTAGATGATGCTATACATCCACCAAGCATCCAAAATACTAAGCCACCTGTAACTTTGCTATTAGAAAACCCCAAAGGGCTAACCACAGTAGCTGATGTAGGTTTTACCTGTGGATCCCAGCACGACCACCGTCCCACGCTATGCACATGTGCCTGTCTGCAGGTATTTCTGAATTCCTTGGCTGTGAATATCACATGTGCCCTTCAAAACTCTCTCAGACTTTAGCAGAACACAAAGAAAAGGAAAATGGACTAGCATGTGTTCACTTAGAAGACAAAAAAAGCCCCAAAGGCAATCAATGCCTGACACACATGTGCAGCAATATTATTACAGTTGCCTAGGAACCAACACAAGGAGTCTGCATAGGGTGGGATGCCCATGTAGTAAGTGGATAGAAGAATGTTGGCACTAGTGTGACATTGATTTGTCCCTGTAAGGGGCTTGTTAAGATACTGCCTTCTATGTCACACTTATGGTCTTTACTAGACAGAGATTTTTTTTAAAATACCATACTTGCAAACAGTTAATACTTCAGACTTGCTTTGGAATAATTTGTTTCTGAAGAGGAAAAAAAAAAGGCCAAACAAACACAGAGCAGAGCTTGCTACCCAGCCTCTCAAATTGTTACATGTCTGAAATTCACTTTAAATGATTAATTCAGTGTTCAGGGAGCCTGTGGTGATTCAAAGCATAATCACAGTTTTCCTTTCCATATACATGCTCATCAGGTGGGGGTTACCCAGCAGAGCTTGAAGGTGCTCCTTATTTATAAAGGCACAGCTGGGTCCTGGCATGGTACAGAAGCAGCAGGGAGAACTGACTGCCAAGCATCAGCCCAGCTCGTGTGCTGGGGAACCAGTGCAGAGGGGAGAGCTGGTTACAGGTGGCCACTAGCAAGGGCTCTATGGTGACCACCAGCCTGCACTGCTGGGACTCCCCAGGAGGAGAGCTCAGGGTTCACAGCTCTGCAGCAGCTGCAGGGAGCAGCCTGGCACAGCCTGACCCGGGCTCTGTGACCAGGGCAGCACCACGGCTGCTCTGTAGAGCCACCCAGGGTGGGGGAGCGACAGCCGCCACCGGCTGAACCCCGCTGGGAACCAGGCCAGAGCCTGCTCACCCTCACCCAGCACGGGCTACACTGAGCTGCTGGAGGGAGCCAAGCCAGGAGAGAAGATGAATCAGGATCAGGAAGGGATAAACCCTGTCCTTGCTTGGCTGCCCAGGGCCTGCCACCGAGTGCTCCCCGTTTGTGCCTCCTCTTGGCCCCCGTCTCGTCAGACCAAGGCTGACTGCCTCCAATGATGGGCAAAGTGGTCAGAGATACTGGAGCCTCACAAATGGGGGGGGGGGAAGCAGGAAGCTTACAGGAGGGGAGAGAAAACCACCAGTGCCCCAGAGGCAGGGGGGAGCCACAGGGACAACTCCTCCTTTGCTAGGCTCCTAGGAATGGCAGAGCAGGCCTTCCCTCAGGGGCTGGCAGAACGCTTTCTGACGGGCAGGGCTGAGCAAGAACAGCCTGACCTAACCCCCTGCTGTCCTCCCGTGGCAGTCATCTACCTGCAAACTGCTGGAGAGGCTGAGATGCCACAGAGAGTCCAGCATTCACACTGCTCAGACACGTATCCTCTGCCCCCACCAGCTGCCAGGCCATGAGCTGGACTTCACCCCTCTGCCTCTCCTATTATTAACAAACTCTATTCACAAAAGGGTCGTTGAAGACCTAAAAGCAGAGAGTCAGGCAATATTATTAACAGTAATATTAATATATTGCCATCAACCTTTAAAATTTGACTGCACGATTTTACTATTTTGCATTTTTTCTGTAAGCCTCAAATCTAGAAATCCTGTGACTAAGCCAGGATTTATCCTTTTAATAAAGGAGAAAGGCAAAGGCACCTGGACTTTATGGTTGTGTTGCAATGTTGAAGACATGCCTACCTGCATCCAAGATGGAAAAAAGGAAATTAACATTTAAGAAGACAAACTAAGTATATAAACAGCAAGATTAAGGTAATCTTAGAATTTCTGAGCATTTAGAGTTGGCAGCATTGGCTTTCATGGGCTAAAAAGCAATTGAAAAGCTGTTGTCTGGTCTACAAGGAACCATATTTGGGAGATGGAGAAGTTCATCTTAAAAGGGGAATTTGCATGAGGAAGGAGGAGGAAGAATTAAAAGGTCCTGACTGGCAGGCTGGAAACACCTGGAGTGAGGAAGAAGGCACAGCAGGGAAGCTGCAAAGTAGAAACTGGAAGTGAGATGGCTGCTCAGCCAGTGGGCAGAGCCCAAGGCAGTACTGCAGAGACCTCCCTACTTGAAATAAATGCCTGCCTTCACACTAAACGTTCCAGTTAATACCACTCTGACATGAGGGAGGTACAACCAACTGACCTCTAAAGCTAATTCAGTTCCAGAATACAATGCTTTTGGGAAAAGCCACTATATTTTGCCTCTTTCTTTTTACATATTCTAGATAACATTACTGTGCTACCCTGCACAGACAAAAATGAGAAGATCTGAGCCAGAAGACTTTAACCAGTCTAGACAGATTGAGGTGAAACTAAATTATCAAGAGAACTTAACATTTACTTAGGTGCCTAAGTTTCTTTAAAGAAAGTGCTGAGCAGATCACCTCAGGGTGGCTTGAACCCTATCAACATCCCATAAGCTAAAATCTTCCAAAAATTAGGTGCTAAACTACCAGCAGAGCTCAGGTGAGCTGGGCTTGGGGAAAGACTGTCCAACAAACTAAGAGGGAAAAGGCTGCACTTTGAGTGATGCCTTTGAGCAGTGCCAAGGTACTCCTGGAAATGTTCTATATGAACGTTTTTCGGTCTCTCCACCTAATCCCCATCTTTAACCTTCTCCTAAATGCTCAAAGCTGGTTTTGCCCAGTGACACAGCGTGCCTAACAGGGTGAGCTGTAATCCTGCAAAGACTTTGGCATGCACATAAAGCTAAGCACAGCCTCAGAGCCTTGAGCAGGACTTCTCACTATGTGTAAAGTTAAGTACATTCATAGGTCTTATCAGGATGGTGGCCAAAGATTATAGAGGCATCCCAGCTGGTTGATATAGTCAAGCCTGTTCTGTGGCACTTCTATTTTAAACTTGGGTCTTCTGGTTTGTATCTTAAAGACTCTACGTGTCTTAACTGATCTGCAGAACAAATTAACTTTGCAAAGTGAACCCAGTTTAGGCTTGACACACGAATACAAGCACAAAAGAGCAACTCTCTGTGGCTCAGATACATCTGTAGTCACCACATAAAATGCAAGGAATTGACTCAATAGTTCTTAACCAAGCAAGTGGCTTTACCAGCAAAACACAACAAATTGCCTGTGAAATTAGTCATTAGGATGTCAACACACAGGCAAGACATAACTTTATTAACTGGGTAGCCTATTAACCATAACTATAATTATTCAGTTATCTACCTGGGCAGAAACCCCTTTTTAATAAATAAGTCTATTCTCATTCCAATGGCATTTTTCTCAGTATTTCTTAAGATTTAATACTTGTTAAAATTGTTCAAAGTTAATAAAACAACTACAGCCAGATATAACAGACAACAGTACCACTACACAGGCATTTACTTGTCACTTCTGCTTTTTTTTTTTTTTAATTTTAGAAGAAAGAGACAAAAACTTTTCACCACGTTAATGAAGAACAAGCAATATCAGAACTGCTTGAGGGGCAGTGCCTGGCTGCTGACAGATGGGTAAGGATAGATCTAAGAAGCCAATTTATAATCAGGGATATTTAATTTCATTTCACAACACTTGTAAAAATAAAATTGTGATATAATTAGGTAATTTTATACATTTATTTGCTATGTTTCAGCCCAAGGCAAATAGGAGGTAGATGCTCAGGTTGTTTAAGTTGCTAGAGCTCCAGCAGAGCTGTCAGAGTTTACATGAGCTGACAATTTGCTCCGTGAAATGTTCAATTAACTCAGGAGTTAAATATAGTTTAATTATAGTTTAAAGATAGTTCTCATTATTTAAGGCCTTCAAAAAGATGCTGAAATTGTGAAACGTAGAAAGAACCTTGGTGAGCTGTTATATAAATATGAGTAAGACAGAAAAAGAGGAAAATGGGGGACAGAGGAATCAAGCTGACTGGAAGAGGCATGCAAAAGGATGGGACAATTTTGAAGAAATTGTTTAACTACTGAGTCACAGCTTTCATTAAACTCGGTGCAGAATGGCCACCTCCCAAGAAAAGCCACAGAAAGGAAATATCATTAAGAAGCCTATGACTTTGTGAGCCCACCCTTACACTGGAGGCAGCAAACTGTTGCACTGTATTGTTGAGCAGGATGTAAAGAGCCTGCCAAGCACAGCCCACAGACCCGCTAATTAAGTGAACTGATTGTGTTTGTTTTGGAACCGTTTGCCAACAAAGGAATGTGTCATGCTGATTACTGAGAGCAGGGTATGTAATATATGTGTATTCAAACCCTGAGAAGTGCATAACCCAGGTATTCACTCTGTTTGCTCAAGGACTGACAAAAATGACTCTCAAGCAAATAACCTGACCAAAGAGAAACTCCAGCCCTCAAGAGGGGCCCTCCTCTTCTCCCAGCTGTATCTATCTAAAGAAGACCCATCCTTCATAAATTCCTCCTGAAGACTGCTCCAGACACTGCTGAGAGGATTCTGGAGAGAAACAATCTCTCCACCTCAAAGCTGACCTAAGAGACCACGAGATGGAAAGGTAACAGCCAGCTGAGAACCACCTTGGAATTGTGATGGCCTCTCTGACAGCTGTCACTCTGCTCTCCAAAGAGTAAGAAAGGTCAGGAAGGTAGTGAAAAAACACCAATGCCTGCTCAACACAGACACACCCACACATCCCCTGCAAAAGCAAACTTCACTTTCCAAACATTCAGCAGAGAGGTGAACTTTGCAACAGCTGTCATGCACCCACACTTTTGAATATTTCTAACCTAACAGGCCAGTTTGCTGGTGGCATGCTCAAAAGTGAATGAACAACACTCCAAAGGAAGAAGAAAAAAAACTGGTCTTCAGGGCTCAGCAGCTCTTCCCTCCATAACTCAGCAGCTATAGCCACGTTACTTGGCAGTTCAGTATTGAGTACTGCCCAGCAGACAGCAATTCCAGAAGACCAGGGTGGCAAAGGGAATTGCAGTCAATTTTCACTGCACACTGTGGATGCTGAGTGGCACAGCTAAATCACAAATCTGAGCTAACTGTTTACTTTGGAGCTCTGTAGGACACTTAATTAACAAGGAAAGCTGAACACACGCCATCAGAAATTTCAGGTGTAATTGAAAATCTTCACACAAACCTTCTGTGACTTGCCATTCCATCTGCCACAGGTTACTGTGTACATCTACCCACTTTTAACTAGCCTCCCTGCCTTCTACTTGTCATTGTAGTGGTCAGCACACCTACCTCAGCAATCTCTGATCTGTAAGAGACAGAAAAACACAAAACCCCTCTGCCTGGCCTTCCCCCTCTCTGCTTGCAGCTGATGGAGCTGCACAGTGAAACAGGTAGGCTCCTCTGCTGGCTTGACTTGCCTCCAGCCTGAAGGCAGAAAAGAGCAAAATGATGAAACTGAAATCATCTGCTTAGTTTCACAGAGGTGCATGTGCACACAGGAGTAGGAAGGAGATGAGAAAACTAACTAGGAAGGGACGTGGAAAATGCTGGGGATAAAAGCAAGGTTTAGTGATAGGGAGTACAAAAGGAATGAGCGGAACGACCTCTGACAAAATAAAGAAGAGAAATATTGAAGGATCTTTCATGCTGATTGTGTTTTAATTAAAATCATTAACAAAGACCGCTGTCTTTGGCATGACATCAACCACAACTCCACGTTTGTGAAAGAGGAACAGAAGTCCCTTCTGGCTTCTAATACACATTAAAACAGGAGCTAGAGCAGCTTCCTTTGGCTTTCACTGAACTGCTAACAAATACTATTTGATTCCAGAAGGTTTTAAACACTGATTGCGAGGTACATCTGATCTCAGCTGAAGGGTGGGGGAACAACATACACCCAGCAATGTTTTTGTGACCAGAAATCCCTCAGACAAATCAAATGCACAGACATTTCAAGTAAATCTGTCTTCCCAAATGCTCTTACATGTTCTCATCAATCTTTCGGGAATATCTTCAATGGCCTTTTATACAGTCTCAACAGACATCTTACCTTTCAAGTCATTTTAATCTCTCTTTATTTAACTCAGCCTATCTGACCATGCACCCTAGATACATTCTTTCTTGAAAACCATTTGTAGAGCTCAGCTGCACACCTTGTTTAGCTTATGCCCACTGCTTTGGCAATGCGTTTTTTAGAATGAAAGTCTGGAAAAAAGAATGTGCAAACAGTCTTTGAAACTCAGGTCAGGCTGAAAATCCCTGAAGAGTACTCCTTGGTTACTCCTAATTTAACATCTTTGCACATGCAGAGGAGTCAGATTCTTAACGAAGCCCTTTTAAGAGGCTAGTCCTGATTGTTTCCAAAGGTGGCTCTTCAATTATTTTTTCTTTTGCCTTCAGTGGAACACTTGGGAAGACAAATTGAAATGACTGTATTTGAAAAAGCCAAAATAGTACTTATCTCTGGAGGAATGCTGTGCTGTCAGATATACTGTCTTTCTGATGAGTTAAAAAAAAAAAACAACTCCCCCCAAAAAATCTGACTCTCCCTTAATTCAAAACCCAAGGTATTTCTTAAAAAGAGTAGTAACACTGCTGCGTTGCCAAGTGTACTCTGCTCTCCTGAATTTTGCTTCTAGGTTTTCCATGCAACTCCTGTCCCTGATCTGGCATCCAGTACTCCATATAATGTGCAATAAAGATTCTTTTGTTTAGCTTAGGACTGGCATACCTTTATATTTATTTTGTAGCCACCTGAAAATAGCAATGCCATTAAAAAAAACCAAAAAAGCCTTACACACAGAGGCACAGAAGAGCCTGCACACAGAAAGGACAGAATTAGCCCTACATTTAATGGGGAAAACAGCTCAGAATAGATGGTGGTTGTTTTATAGTTACAACCCCAGCACCTCATGGGCCCAGTGACATCAGATACCAGAAAGATGTCCTGTGATCACTGCAGAGAATCCATTTGGCTTTTCAGAACACTCTGCAAACTCAGAAGAACTTTAGATAAACCACACTGTGTGATGCTACTGGGGACTCTTCCCTTTTGGAACAGCTGTTGTGATATGTAGAGGGCTTGTGGAAGTAGCTCCTCCCATCTGCTTCTAAGTCTGCTCATGGTGGCCTCCCTGGACCAGTAATCTAGTGTAGCTGCCCCAAAAGGTGCATTAGTGGGATCCAGTCCCTAATTATTTAAGTAAGAGTTCATGAGGCTAAGAACCCACAAGGATGATATAGGAGTCCAACATATGACTGATATTATGGTACCTGCTTGTAGAAATGTCCTCAAAGGGGTAAAGGATTTCTCCATTGTTGCAGATCTCACAGATGAAACCCTTTTGACTACAAAGGCTGCAGCTGTACACGTGAGAGCTGGCAAACTTGATCACCTTCCCCAAGAAAGGAGCCAGCTTTCCTTCAATAACCTGAAATGAAGAGAAGAAAACATTGAATGAACCCACCCAAAATGACCTAGAACTCCCTCAAGAACTAAGACAATATTTATTAACCCAGAAATGCAGCTAAGTGCTGCTGGTTAAAACAACAGGAAAGTTACTTCCCAACAAATACAGGTCCATGAAATCACAAGTGATAATAGTAGCCAATGAACTGGCAATGATCCAAACATAAACCCAAAGTTACTATCTCTCTATAAATCTCTATTCAGCAATAACATACAAGATCAGTAGTAATTTTAAGCACAACAATGCATTCATATACAAAGGCACAAAAAAGTAGAGGAAAAGAGCTTAAGGATTCTGTACCATCATCTAACTGACAGCTATGGATACTGCCTTATATTCATGATTTTCATTTCTTGTTATTTTTTATGCAGAAATGGCAGTTTTGGCTTTGCTCCTGTTCCTCCAAAGCTCAAGTTTTTTGTGTATTTTCTGTGAACAGAACCCTGGCCTTCCTCCTTTAATAAGGTTGTGTTTCCCATTGAAAGCCATTAAAATACAATATTCCCCTCATTGCCAAAATGAATAAATTCTCAGATAAAGTCTTAAATAGGGACTTTTCTTCCCCCCTTCAGTGTCCAGCTCTCAAATCAAGAAGTCCCTCACTGCCAGGCAACCCTGCTAGACCATTAGAAGCGATTAGCACTCCCTGTGTTGGTGTGAAGGAAGACAGCCCTGCAGTATAGATTGAACTGCTAGCCACAACACTCATCTGAATTTGTGACTGGGTGACAATGCCTCAATAAGGGGTGCTATTCAGGCAAAATGCTTTCCATTCAGATCGAACTTGCAGAGACTTTAAGGAATTCTGCTGGCGTAAGGAATAATGAAGATGGAATAAGGCCCTAAGTGCATATTCTTCTCTCCAGGGCTTCCTGTGGTCTGAATGGCAGCCTGCCAGATTAGTGACAGAAATGTGTCACAAGATTTGATAGTGACCTCCTATAAAAAGGAAAAAGAATGCACTAATTGCTGACTTGCACAGGGCTGTGCCCTGAAGTTTAAGAGTGGGGAGATTTACACTTAAATGTGTGCCAGACTCTGTTCAGGCACCCCTTCCCTAAACAGGGTAGCACCACTTGTGATTTGGGTTTAGGGTAAACGCATCTAGAGAATGCACAGGCCAAGGCAGAGAACAACATCAGAGATTTTGGAAGCACTCCTCCCCTGCGTAAAGTAGAAAGGCAATAAATCTGTGTTGCAGGGCAACCTTCTGCCCACCAGCCAAGACGGCCACTGTTAAAGAGGATGGCACGGAATGGCACGGGCTGAGATGTGCCCCCTCTTTGCTTCCAACATCTGCAACAACAGGAAGAGGCACTGTTATTGCTGGGACTGCAGAGAGGACATCTGCTCAGGGCAGAGGAGAAATGACGTTCCGATTGCATCCTGCTATAGGAAGATCTTCAGCCAGAATATAAACAAGGCAGAGAAGCTGCTGCATGAAATATGGAAATGCAGGCACAGTTCAAGGTGGTGGCAGTGCTACCTTTCCAACAGATGGTCAGAAGTTTCTTTAGCTCCCCTAGGCTGCGTTTTGTTTTTCATTCTAAAGGAAGGCATTTTTCGCTTGCAGATTGCAGAGGGTCTGAAAGCCAAACAAGCTGGGAGTGGGGGAAGGACATGAAAGCTGATAGCATTCAATAAACAAGAGGAAAGAGAGTGATGCCACCCAGCTAGTGACACGGCTACAATCACCCTCTACAAAAACACATTTAGCACTTGTAGATGTCATATGCACACTAAGATAATAAATAAACCACAATGCATACATATCTTCCAAAGCATTTTCATGCTACAGTAACCATCTCTGGCAAGCCACAAGAGCTCAGATTAAAACACCAGGCTGAAGACAGAGCTGCAAACAAACTCTCTGTCTGTACTCATGTCACTGTCACTAAGGCTTAAAAGTTAAATCCCTGAATTCAAATCGCATTTTAGGGAATGTAATAAACAAAATTATCATAATCTATTACCTTCCTGTGCACCAGGGGTGAATTTGTCTGTACGAGGCACAAAAGGTTTCCAGTGCTGAAAACCTTGCCACCTAAGGCAGACAGACTGAGAGTGGGCAGCTGCCCCTGAGGAGCTGGTGTTATTTGTCCCTGTTTATTTATTCATTCATATGGCTCATCACAGCACCGTGGGCTGGCTTGTGACTCTGGCCACTGCAGACACACAGGGGAGATGGTATCTTCAAAGAGCCGTGCATGACAATTTTGCAATGTGAATTACAGCCTATTTTACTGTATTATAGGAGGAAGACAAAATGCAACATCAAACTGATGTTATCACTATTTTTAGCATCTGTAAATTTGGTGTCATTTTGCTTCATCAGAGACCTCAAGGCTGTGCACAGGATATAACTTT
>NW_008590414.1:23076-41253 GCF_000691845.1 Merops nubicus | reverse complement strand
CTGCTTGTACCTAACAAGAATAAAATCCTCATCTCCATTTACCCTAGTGAGCAAAAAGGATGATTCCTACTTGCTGTCCCCAAGAAGAGTTTCATGGTAACACTTCTCCAGTGAGTGTTTTAAGGTTTAGGAAAAGGAGTGTAGACATGTAAACAAAGGTATCAAAACTTCTCTTGTGACCCAGGGCTGGTCAGTTTAGACATCCCAGAACCACAACAGTATAGTCCCTGGATGTTCTCCCAGTTGATGCTGGAATCTGATCTTGATTTTCAAGGAAACAGAAGTGACTGAAGAATAAAAGGGTGTTAAACCAATGTAATGCATTATCCAGATATCAGGGAAATCACAGGGGGGACAGACTTCAAGAGGCAGTCCGGGCAGAGCCAGGAACATCTGTGTCATTCTTTACAGCTCTACCTGTTACTAAAGGTTCTCAGTGATGGAGGCTCCATGGCCCCCATGCAGTCTAACTCATAACATGCCTGTTCTTCCCTGCTGGAGTTGCTCCTAAGCTTTGACCTGAACCTTTCCAAAGGACATTTCAGTTTACAAAATAAGCTTACAAAATAAGTTTACAAAATAGAGGAACTGGAATCACACACTAAGAGCTGCAAAACAGTCCATCATATTTCATAAGAAATGTGGAAATTTAGCACAAAACTAAGGGTATGCCAAAGGAACTGAAACCCAAAATTTTACCTACACTGAGGCCTACAGCCCCAACATGCACCTGAAAAGGCTTAAAAATATATTCCTGCCTCTCAAAAAACAAACAAACAAAAAAAACCCCACAAAAAACCACCACCACGAAAGAGCATTAAGCTTAAAACAAATTTGCTGTGTTCCAATTCTCTTCTACCTACAGCACACATGAAAAGCAAGATCTGTTTCCTAATCCAAATTCTTCGTAGAGCAAGCAATTGCTTCTTTGTTCAGAATGAAGGATGAGGTGATTGATGATGGCATCCTGATCATCAGCTGACGGAGGGTGCAGTGCAGTTTTCTCTTCCTAAACTGGTCAAAGAACCCACCCCAAAGGGGTTCTGGACACGGGGCCATGGTCTTAGTTAGCTTACTACTGCTGTACCCAGAACATACTGGGGTACACAGCTTGGTGACAACAGGAGGAAAATACTTCTGTGCAGAGGCCCACAGGTATACATGTAAAACACACACCCACATACACACACATAAAAGACAGGCCCTGCCCACAGAACACTTATAATTTAAACCAAAAAAATGAACACTGCCTTTTCCTCTACCTGCCACGTCTCCCACCCTAAATGGGACAGGCTGTGTTCTGGAGGACCCTATCATCCAGCCTTACAAACCCTGAGTTTTATAACTCCTCAGCATCCCTCTGGCCAGAGCAGGGGTGCTGGGGAGGGCAGAGGAGAAGGCAGGAGAGCTGGCAGGAGCAGCAACCTGCCCTGCTGCCCAGCCTCCAGCACCCAGCAAGAGGGGAAGGCAGAGACTTGTCTGCAGCAGTGGGGCAAAGTCGAGGGGTACACAGCACTGATCACATACCCAGGGGTGCTGGGACAATTGTTTTACATGATTTCCAGAATTGAGGCTTTTCATACAAGTCGAAGCTATGAATAAAGGTAAATCAAACTTTCTTCTCTGTCTTTGTGCTGCTGTTGTGCTGGGCAGCAGTGCAAACCCAAGGAAACAATTATGCTCTGCATGGGGGCAGGGTAGGGGTGCTGCCAAACGCCAGCAGACAGGCCAGTGCTGGCAACGGCTGTGGAGCCTGGGGTGGCAGGAAGATGTGACACACATGCACTACTGGGCAGTGATTTTTCTGATTCAGCAAGAAGACTGAGAAGATGAGAGGTGGCAGGGGCTGTGGTACAAGTTGAAATCCCTCTGGATACATCACAATAGTGTGATCTTGATGGCAATGGGTGATCAATCAAAGAGCTCATCCGAGCTCTCTGGGTGAGTACAAGGAAGTCCACCTCCAAAGGCCCCACTCCTCAGCCCTAGAACTTGCCCCTAAACCTCCTCCTCCTCCCATGCAGCACTGTACAGGGGGTCCAAAATCCCTGCCCATTACACACAGCAGAGAGGTCAGGTTACTTTGTCTTCCCTGTTCAGTCAACAAAGACTCCTTGTATGAGAACATACTTACCAGCATGAAGGAGGGTTGCACAAACTAGTCCCACAGGAGAGCAATGTAGTGAGCACAGTGTTGCAATATATATGTTTTCATATTAAAAACCAAACCAGAGAAGTGGCCAAGGTAACAGAGGCAGAACTTCTCGTCTCCGTTGAGAGTTCTGACCTAGAGAGATGGTAACCTGAACTCACAGCTTGTAATAAATTTCTATTTGGAAAACAGAACAAGACAAAAAAAAAAAAAAAAAGAAGGCACACAAAAAAAAACCACAAAAATTAGTCAGAGTTTCTTCCAGTCCCTGACAGTTATTCAAATCAGAAAAGACATAATAGAAGCCTCTGACTGGGTGTCACTGAAAAGCAATCAAATATTCATTAGCCAAAGTAAGCACGGAACTCCCCTCCAAACTCAGACTTGAGTCATTCCTGAAGAGGTAACACTGCAAAGGCTTATGGGGGAACTAGATGGGGGGATGTGGACACAGAAGGAAAAGCAAGTCAGCTGTGATCTGCTACTGCTTCAAGTGATGTCTCCATAGCCTTCTGCCCACCTGTCAGACCAGGTCCACAGAAACACCCAACCTTTGCAGCACGGCCACATACATCACCACTGACTTCTATTCAGACCAGATGAACTTCCTGGACAGGAGAGGAAAACACAGTACAGTTTTCAGACATTTCACAGGGCAGTGAGTGTTAGTTTAGAGGGCAGGGCTCCTGTCAGCAGTGCTAGCTAAGAAGTAAAAGATAAGGAGTAAGACCTCCATGCCTGCAGGAGTCTATGTTGTGAATCTGAGTGGGGGTCATCAAATCTCCCACAATGTCTGTGCATTTTTACCAACTTCTACAAGGGCAGTAGATGTTTACATAGCATGGAGATCATAAATACCTTTGATCATGTACATGAGGACTGTCAAGACAGGTGGCAAAGTGAATGCAGCTTGCTGAGCTTTCAGATACACTGTTCTGCTCAATGTGAGGAACTGCCAAGGTTATAAAGTCCAAATTCCTAAAAGTGTCACAGTATGTTAAATCACATCTGGATTAAAAGAATTGTTAGATTTAATTTGCTAGTCGGAGTAATTTCCAACATATAATAACAAAAGTAAAATCACAAAGAGTTCCTTTTTTTTCTTATATTAAGAACCAAGACAATGAGGAATCAATAGATGAAGGATATTTTAACAGAAGCTATCCTGAATCTAAGAGAGGAAAAAGAAATCTACCCACACCTGTATCTTCTGCCAGCCCTGACACAAGAAACATCCAACAACACAGGCATCATGTACCAACGTGTCCATGAACACCATCACTTCACTGTGGGTAAATGACCAGGGAATAAGCACTGAGAAGAGAGCTAGAAACTACCCTGAATCCTCAGCCCCAGGCCTGTAATTTCCTCATCTACCAGACTCACAGGAGGAAACCCTGGTTATTATCCTCACAGAGGACTACCTGTTGCTACTGATCTGCTGGAGAGCCCCACCACCAGGGATTAGTATTCCAGGTAAAGTGGTGAAAATACTGTGAATTAACTCAGGTTCTGTATCACTGCCACTGTGAGACAAGCTAAATTTGTGGAATGGCTTTGTGACCCCACCCTTGTAAATCAGCTTGTTAATCATTATCGTATAGAGGTGATAAAGTTGTTTTATAAGCCAACACTGAAGCAGTAACATTAACTACTTATGTAGGGGCTGGTGTATTTCTCTGCAGATAACATTTATTAGAAGGGACCCTCTTTAAAGACACAGGTTTGCCTCGTAACCTCCTTCTGGATCAATCTGTTCCACTTACTCCTCCAGCCTGATCTACATGTCAGACAGAAGTGACGCCTGGAGGGGATGGGTTAAGTGATATGAAATCCCTAAAACACCTTGAACTAGAGGTTCAAATCTCAGCTAGATTGTCCTGGCCTCTCCTCCTGACAGAACAGAATTTATGACTCTTTCTCAAGGCCAGACGCTCACTTGGCTGTATCTGAGAGACAGACACAGACAGAATTTGCCAGGAGGCACTGATGCAATGCAGAAGAGACATGAAAAGGCCAAGAGGCACTGAGAAAATAGAAGGGGTGGTAGACATGAAGCTCATTCACCATTCCCAATTATATACATTGGAGGGACAGAAAAAGTGCTTTAATTATTGGGATTAGTGTCATAAGCATGTCTGCCAGCAGGAAGCTATCTTGAAGGAGCAGCTGACAATCATGCACAGCTCTCCACCATTCTCTGAAGACAAGGTTTCTCACTCTTCCTGGTTGTTTTCTTTCTACCTCTCCAGCAACAGCTAGTCCAAATAAAGCCTTTTGCTAACAAGCTCAGAGCTAGGCTCCAGCTTCACCTACTGTGGTGAAGTCCACTTCTGTGGACTTCAGAGTACCACAAAGAATGTGCTTCCTGGACTGAATGAAAGGAAAAATAAAGGTCTCCTGAACAGACTGGCTTGGATTCCACTGGTGGGAGCTTTATGGAGGAGGCCTAAACACTCAGTAATCTTTCTTCACCTCCAGGACAGATGAGAAATGTGCTTTTGAAAAACTATACATGATATAAGAAAGAGCTAGAAAAAAACATCTCTAGAAACCTGCAGTTTATCCCTCACCCTGCAGCACAATCAATGGACAGATGACTGTTTGACTTGCTTAGAAACTTCTCACCACAGACATCCCACAACTCTCCAGTGCTCAGAACAGCTGGGAAGTTGTTCCTAATGCCTGCCTCACACTTCTTTTGCTGCAGCCAAGGATCTTGGTTTCACACTGTACCTCCTATTCTCACATTGCACAATCTGTTTCAGAAACCATTTTCTGCCACGTTCTGTCACAGGTGACCTCTGTCACCAGCTGGGAAGAGCAAAAGCAGATCGGGGTGCAGGAGAACAACAGCGGTTGCCTTTACCCATTTGCTCACTGGTACTTTCCACCTTCACCAAGCATGGAGATTGGGTGGTAGAGCAGAAAGGCCAAGTGGAATCTCCGCCCCGCAGCAGAGTCTAGGGCTGGGATTTCTGCGATGAAATCATGGACTTGGGAGACGAGCATGCCACAATGTGCTTAGCTAAGGATAATGCAAGCTGCAGAGAAAAGAAAGAAAACACATTCCCTGGCTGGGAAGTTCCTAGTCATTTATATCCAGGGAGCAGACAATGCTTGTGGACTGCTAATTTCCTTGAGGATTTTTTCCCTTCCGTTCCCCAGATTCTTAACGCCGCAAATTCTTGTCACCATTTCAATGCACAATTAGTCTTTAGTTCAGAGGAAAGGGAAATGGAAGGAGGAAGGATGATCATGAAGTAAAAGCCCCAGGGAGGCAGATAGCAGATCTCAGCTCTGCCCCATCTTTTGTGCAACATACTGGTCCGGTCAGCTTTCCTTGCTTCATTCTGACTCCCAGTCATCTCTTTCAGGTTGCCTGCCTTGTTTACTTAAATTATGAGTGACTTAAGGAAAGAATAATTTCTTGATATTTGTGTGCACGCACACTAGAATCAGTCCCTGTGTATTGCTGTAAAACAAATTAATAGCAGAACACAGCAGTAAGCTCAGGAGATCAGGAAGGGTGATGCCACCCCATCCTCCCTCTCCTCTTCCCTCTCCAGCCTTTGCAGGTCCCTGGCTGTCCCAAGGGCCTGTTCAGCCTGTGGTACAGGTGGCAGCAGGGCAGACAGGAGTGGGTGAGGCCAGGGACTCTGTTCACCCACTGCTGACACCAGTGCAGGGTGCTGCCTCTGACATGACACCTTTTTGCCACCGCTGGCCTTGACACAGTGAGAGCACCATCACAGCCTCAGGCTGTGCTACCTCACCGCTCACACAGGGCACAGAACATCCCAAAAGGAAACCTGGCAATAAACACTGCAGAGAACAAAAAAACACACCACAAAACCAACCACCAAATAAATCAAGCTGAAGCAGAAACGAGTGAGAATTTGAATAAACAGAGATCACCAGCTGAGTCAGTTGCTGTTTGGGGTCCTTCTAAACCAGACCACTCAACACGTTGCACTTTGGTATTAAAGTGATATTCCACAAATTAGCCACTAACTATAATAGGCACTGGGAAGAGGAGGAAAACCACAACAAGGTCAAGAGCAAACGCTGCTAATCTGTGACACACACATAAAGGCAGGGGGCAAGGTGAAGACAGAGTTTTACATTGGCTGGGCGAGAGGAACAAACAGCTGACAGCCCCAGTGAATTTATAGCAGGAGGCAGAGAAGATGCCAAGGTCCCTCCAAGCCCTCCCCAACTCCTCTCATGGAGAGGAAGAAAAGCCTGAAATTACAGGAGCTGACACAAGTGAGAAAGAGATGGCATTGTCTCGGCATAAACAGCATGCCTGGAAATCACTTGTGTCAGCTCCTCAGCCAGCCCTGCACCAAGACCCCTGCCCCACGTTCCCTGGGTTTCAACTCTTCCCTCCTTTCTCCTTCCCCCAGGTTTCCAGGCAGCTACATGTCAATTTTGTCACACCCCAAATTCTCCTAATCTCGTTGCAGGGATGAATTATAGGTTGCTTTAAGAAACAGATATTCAAGCAAAGGTTAAGGGCTGTTTTAATCAAACAAGGTTCAAAGAATACCAGGAATTTGGCTGGTAGAGAACAGAAAGCACTTTCCTTAGCTTAAAAACATATGTGACTCGAAATACATACACAAGCAAATATGCATTCAGGCAGAGTATATATATATGCTTCCCCCCCATTTTTTTTAAGATTAAGCAGGCAATAGCATGCAGAGATATTAACTGACTCTACATGCCCACTGAGTAAGACATTATTTCATGAGTGATATCACAAAATTAGAAACTTTCCTGCCCTGCACAGAACTGGATCTGGGTGTTTCAAGGAGGAATCCTCTGAAGGATTTGAGAAGAAGAAAGCAACATACCAAGAAAATGGTTACAGTTATTCTGAAAAAAAATAATTCTGTGAGTACCAATGTATATTTTTTTAAAATTTCTAAAAAAAAATGTTTCTTCTCTTATCCAAGCAGGTAGCCCTGAGACACTAACTTGTTTCCTTTGGTTTATTGGGATGTTATTCCTTGAGATACGTCCAGCTGCCTCTCCTGAATAGATACTGTGTGTGAAGTACAGCAGTGAGGTGGGAGCCCAATCTTTCACACTGCTAACCCTGATCTCCAGTACTGAGCCTTTCATTCTGTACTGCAGAAACTAAAAAAGCAACAGAAGAAACCTGGTTAGCACAAAGCCCTAGAAAAGGAGTAGCTTATATTTGTACTGCCTCCTCTAGGGGCTGAGAAAATTAAAATATTTCTGGAGATTTCAACTCAGAAGCTCCTGTGAGCCACTGGCACCACTCCTGGGTTGTTTTAAACAGTTTCTTTCTAAAAAGCCACACTTACCCCAAGTGGCCTAGATTATATATTCATATGGAAAAGTCCTGTTGAAAACTCTGGTTTCAAGCAGCACAAAACCCAGTTCTGCTATTAAAAATATCTCTTAGCAATCTCTCTGTATTTCCACACTTTGCCTCCAAGACTTTAACACACCTAACTCAGATGAACTCGTCCTCCTGGCTGCTGCTTGCCAAAATGCTCCTGGCCAGCTCTTCCACCACGAGCCTGGCTGGCTCTGCCACGCTCTCCACCTGACCACAAACCATTCTGAATGACAGCAGCTCCCTTCCCCAGCACAGCTGCAGTAAAAAGGAAACGCTGGGGAGATCATTGCCATTGCTGCTGACTGGAAGTGGAGCTGTCAGCACTTTGGGGAACTCCACATGCACCTGGAATATCAGTTAACCTGCAGTCTCTGTTCTGCTGAAAGGCAGCTCAATGCTGGCAAGCACCAGGGAGTGACAGAAGGGAGTGATAAAGAAGCCACAGGCATGGGAAAGTATACAAGCTGTTCAGAAATGTATATTGTGTGTTTTTCCCATCCTAGGACTGTTTTCACATTCTTCTGCTATTACAGTTACCACAGTCATATGACAGCAGAAGACTTTCTCATTGACACCACTGAGTTTGCACTAATGCTTTTACAGGTATGGCTACAGGTGTTAAGAGTGAGCTTGCCATGCACCTATCCCAGTAACACTTCTAAAACTGGAGCCAGCCCAAAGTAAGTTACTTAAAACCCAGTTTTGTCAATCAATATAACCACATGCACACCACTGGCTTTACCAGCACGGGCATGTGGGTTAGATGCCACATCCCATCCTTTTCATGCATGAATAAAAATGAACTTCTGGGCAAGGACAATCCCATTGATGGGCTTGGAATTCATTGGTCTGTATGAATAAATCTAAGCTGAGCACTACTCAGTAATTCTATAAGGACTGAGTAATCAGAAGCTTTACTTCTGGAAAAACATCAAGTAAAGAGCAAAAAGCAGTCTACATCTCTTTGCAGTCTTTGCTAACTTGCCTGAATCAGCCTAAAGTTCTTCACATGCAGGAATGCTGAAAAGAGCATCTCCTCCTCCATCTCAGGCTAGGAAAATACAAGGAGAACACAAATTTGCCATTGGAAAAGGAGGTGAGATTGAAGTATAGCATGGGTTAAAAGCCAGGAAAAGTGAACAAGACTTCATTGCTCTTCTAAGGCTTCCTAATCCAGATCTAACAAACCAGATCAGGCTAGGCTCAAATAAGGTGGAAATTCTGTTTCACTGAACCTCATTTTTATTCCCCATATTTTTGCTAGGAAACCTTACATGCACAAAATCTTGGAAGAGAAACATTAAGATTTTCATATTGGGAAAGCTTCTGTTACAGCAACAGTTCACCTAGTCCAAAACCCTATCAGATGCTGCAATCAGTACCATGTAGGTCAGAAGAAGATGAAATCATTGATCTGTCTGCCAATAGGGAAGACATCTTCCTAATCCTCTCAGTAAATAATGTGTCTATTCTGAAACCTTATAATCTCTTTATCTTGCATAGTGTGGCTGTGGACATTCTCATTATGGATACTTAATCCTCTCAAAGATGATAAACTTGTGCCCTCAGCAATATTACTATAACATTAAGTTCCTCATGTTTGCTGTGTTCTGCAAAGAAAGATTTCCATTAGGGATTTTTATGTGTATCTCATGTTCAGTGTATGTTATATTATTGTGAGAATAGGGCTCTTCTGTTCATCCTTTCTCTCCACTGTTCCTCATATTAGTTGTAAGTTCATCTATAGGTAGATAGTCAGGAGAGTTGATCTAAAGTAAATCGACCTTTTAATTAAATTTTAACTGATTAGTTTACCTACAGTGTTAAAATGGGTAAATTATACTACATCAAATCCCTGTATGGACGTAGTCATTCAGAATGAAAGTGGTCTTAATACAATTCAGCTCACTCTACTTCCAAAATAAATGGAGATAAACCAAATGAAAGCCACTTACAGTCTGAGTAACAGTATTTACACAGTGACTCAATGTAATTCAACTCATCATTTATAAATCCCGTATTTTGTCACTTCTTTTTTCTTTTTCCTGAGTGTTCCCATGTAAACAAGTCTTCAAATCACCATCTTCATACAGCTATCTTGCTCACAATTCCCATCTTTGACATCCAGTCATTTTTGCTGCTACATGGATACTTTTTTATTTAACTGTATCTTTTGGAGGTGGTGTAACCAGGATTAAATAACTGCCAAGATTAAGAGTGTGTCTACAGTAAAGACCATCACTGCAATCATCTCTGTACACTTGTATATCTTAGTATTTAACTCAAAAAACCAGGCAAGACATTAGTTAGCCCTGTATGGATTAAGCACCTGAGTTTTGAACTCATGACAACAGCCACTTCAAGTCTTGCACTTTTAAAAGCTTCCACTAATATGGAATCTAGTGTAAGTAGCACGAATTACTTTTCCTAAGAAATTCAAGTCTCTTGTCTGAGTCAGCTTCTGTCCAAATCAATGTTTAACAGTGCAGAACCTGTTAAGTCTCCCCAAAAGCAGCCCCATAGTTGCACAAAATGAATGGATATTTTTTATCTCCAGCTTGCATGAACTGTGTCCACAAAATCAGTGATACATCCATTAGTAATCTCAGCAGAGAACAGAGCTCACACCTCCAGCAGGTTTAGGGTGACTGCACCACCAAGAACTATACTGAACATAAAAAAAGAGTAATCCATTTTTCCCGTGGACGATGTCTGCTAAACCCAGCAATTTCAGGAATGAACTCTACCTTCCTAACAACTGGAGGGCTCCCTTTTTAAAGCTTTAATTGATTGGTACAGCCCTGGATAAACTGGCTAGCAGGGATGCAGTGGTGTTAGGGGTGAGGCAGGGCAGGTTACTCTCTGGGCAGATGATGCCAGGGAGGGATGGAAAGAAAAGCAAGTGTAGCCATGGTGCCAGAACAAGTGAGCTGTCCCACTTCGTGTTGCTGCTTGTTAAATCTGAATGCACCTAATCAGTTACCTTGTCTGCTAACACCTCTGAATGAACAGCATCAATGACAGGAGGATTCTAAGAGTAAGTACCCCAAGGGAATGCCCATATCTTGCTGTAAACTGTATGTAGGCCGTGGGGACCCAGTCTGCAGTGAAATCTTGCTGGGGTACACGTGTGTGTTTCTTAAATAAACGTGTACAGACAAATAAAGACCATCACTTGCTGCCTCTCTGGTTAAAGGTCAGGCCTACTCACATCTGCACTATGAGCATTTCTTAGAGTACCAGCAAAATCACTGCCTCACCATGACCTGGGAAGTTTCCAAAATTAAGGACATTTTGTTTGAATTTTTTCCACTCTGCTTTTAACCTCACCATTAAGGTCTTCCCTGTCCAAATGGATCCAAGTGACAACCAGCCCCAGACCATCAGATAGCTCAAGCAGGTACTCTGCCACATCCCTAAGGTCTAGGCACGGAGCTCTGTTAAGCTTGGAAAGAGATTGAAATTGGATTTCACTTTAGAGTAACTATTATGTGCTGCTTCATCTACTTGCAAACAGGCATTTCAGTTTTTTCACACCTAAGAACAGATGCTCATACCACATTTTGGAAACTCAGCTGCTTGGTAGGAAACTACACATGTTTTCTAGGATCTTTAAAGAGAACCTGGCTAGGAAACAAATCAGAATTGAGCTGGGACTAACCAGGGTAAAGGTTGCTTATATCTGCAGATTACCCCTCTCTGCTTTTCTAATTCACTCCCCATGCCTTATCTTTCCATTAATCTTTAATAAACCCTTTAGTTAATTCCCCAAACACACGCAATCTACATGACAGCAGGATGCAGTGCAAAAGCAGCCCATGGATATGAGGCAATTGGCAGCAGAGGAATCAAAAGGAGGGGAAACTTTTAGGATTAAAAAACACCCAAATTGCAGGTCAGTAGAAAATGATGAGCAGTCAGGAGAAAGCAGTGGTAAGAGGCAAAGCAGGGAGGAGGCTGGGGCTGTAAGGGTACTAGTGTCTCTCCTGCTGCTGGATTATTTTTCTCAATGGGACACTCCTCTCCCCTTCTACCCTGGTTCCACTTTGACAAAAACAGGCAAGCCAATTTCAATCTTGGAGCCTCTGAAATGTGGAAAACCCTCCCCAGGCTGACAACAAGGATATAGCTAGATTAAAAGGTAAATGCAATTTAACCCACCCCAGCAGAAATGATAATCAAATTACACTGCCTCTAAACATGATAAGTTTGGGCCTGGGCCCCTCAGGGGAAGAGAAGGTGTCTTGCAAACAGGAACACAAAGAAACATGCCAAAGGGAACAGCTAAATCAATGGATGAATTGTGACTTCTACTCTCCCTCCCTCCCACAGGCTGCTTGATAAGCTGCTGATTGCTTCTGAAACATCTACTACCAATGTTAGGAACTGATTAAGCAGCTTACAAAGCACTGGGGGCTAATAGACAGGCCCACCAGGGAGACTGCAGCTCTGGAGTTAAGTAGCTTGCTTTTTCATGGCTTGATTATGAAAGATGAGATAGCAGAACATGCTAAAAAGATGTGGAAACAGTTTCAGACCTCAGGTGACTGGCCTTTTTTTTTTTTTTTTTAAAATATATGGAATCATTTCTAGCCTGTGACTTCACCAGCCAACAACAGCCACATTTCCTGCAGTTCTGTAGACTCCAGCTCTGAGGGGCATCTGAACTACCTCAGCTTAAATGTGTCAACTGAACATGCAGAATCATAATAACAGGTCAGAAGGGACCTCAAGGATGGTCTGGTCCAACTGACTATGCTACCCATTATCCTGCAGAAAAGGCACCAGGAGACAAGGGTCACATCAGTGGAAGCAGTTTAAAATAATGTGCTTTGCATATCACTGAAAAAGGCATCAGAGTGTGCACACAGAAGTGCCCAGATCATGTAGCACATCTTACCTCATCACTTCCTCCACCTGAGCACTGTAGCTCATCCACCTCAGACTCCCTAGCCTCTCTTTTTGCTAAATTCTTCTTGTTTTATCTGGTACATAACAAAGTTCTGCTGTTCATGCAGATGTACTGCAAGATGCTTGCTTAGTTCAATCCATATCAATGCACAGACACTCTGCTGGCACGTTACCTCTTCTGTGGTCACATCTCTCATAGTAACCCTGCCTAACTCCATCCAGCAGGCTGCCTGAGGTTTTTGTGGGCTTTTTGTTTTATTTTTTCCCCTCATGTGGTAATGCCTAGCACACCTTGTAAAAAAGCATATTGCTCTGGGGTCTGTACAAACTCATAAATTACTGAGTAAATTAAACTATTCTTTCAGGGAATGAAATAAATACTACTTGTCACCTGTAGGCTGAGCCTTAGATGAGCCTTCATTGATCAGATGAAAAATTTCTCACAGCAGAGTGCTCTTTGCAGACTACAGCTTCCTTTGCAGCCTTCCTCCCAGCCCCATTTTGCCACTGAACGTTTCTCTCTCTAACCAATGCACCTGTTAGCCCATTTTTGTGTTGAACTATAAACCACAGAGATGGCTTGGAAATAAAGCTACAAGGAGTTGGCAGGGGGAATGTACAATTAACACTGAGGATGAGAATACGCTTGATATGTAACAGGTAGAATCAGTTCAAAAACACTTACCTGTTGAAGGTCTGCAAGAGAATAAAGATGGATTTGCTGGAGAAGATACTCTCTGGGAAAGATCCTGGAACAGAGAAAAATGGATGTGTCATGCCTTTTTGACTGGAAAATTCAAAGATTCTCTCTCCCCATAAAAAGACATAGAAAAATGATGCTAGAGGGAGCTTGTCAGAAACTGGAATCATGTTGCCCTGTAAGTGCCAGCGACTTTTACAGCATTCCTCATGGTCCCAGTTCCTCAACAAGAGTGATGCTGTCCCAGTGTCATTCTCCAGCTGCCAGCTAAGCGTGCACCATGACATTTACAGCCACTGAAAGCTCATCCCGAGCACAGAAGGTGTTTGTTTAAACTATTAATCCAGTAATAGAAACAAAGCTTAAACTACATGTTAAAAGTGTTTCTTACGGTTTTTAATACAAGATCCTGGCCTGCCAGAAAGCTGTAACAGTTTATTTCAGATGTGATTTATGGTTTTGTAACTGAAATAACTATATTGGGTAAGGTGTCAGGCAGAGACTGTTCTTCCAGCATGCAGTTGATTGACATCGATTCTCTTCTGCATACAGAGATATACACAGTGGTACAGAATTTACAGTTACTGGAGAAAGGCATATTTTCCTTACATAAACTAAGGTTTCAGACAAGACCATTGATTATTCAATGAGAGACCTGTTTGCTAAAGCCAAATTACAGAAACTTGAAGAGATAAGAAGTGCCCTAATTAGAATGACTTGCAGGAAAATGAAAAACTGGATTAAAGTAACATCACAGAGGAAAAAGGACCTTGTAAAGGCAAGAGAAGTTTATGAAAACCTATATATCTGCCATAAAGATGTCAGGAAGAGAAAAAGTGCATCTAACTGCAGTTTATCTTTGTATGCTCTCACACAGAGAAACAACCAGCTGACCAGCTTTACTTTCTGTCCACACAGAACAAGCCTAACACCACGCTAAGGTAGCATGGGGAGTGGAGAATCACATCACTCTTGCAAAAAAACAAAGCAACCAAATATCTCAAGAGGTACAATTATTTCATGCTACATGTGGCTTAGAGAAGAAATTGTGAACTCAAGTTCCTACATTACAATCATGTAGTTTTAAGGCAGTTCAGAAACAAAATCCTTGATACTGTTACATGCATGAACAAAGCTCTGGCAAAGACTGTTTGTGATGTAGAACTGAATGGCAGAGAACACAATGGTCACTGGACATGTTCAAAAAACCAAAGATAGCAAGAGGCTGATATAAACCTACACAATCATGATACCAGACCAATGAGAAAATACACAGGAACTCAAGAGATTGTGGAAGCTGTGACATGGTAATTAGCTAAACCACAGATCAGCAGAGGTAACAGTACCAACTGCAATCTTTGACAGAATGCTGAATCTCAGGAGTAACACAAGCACCTTGGTTCATTCTACTCCACCAGTTGTCTTAACTACCTTAAAATGATGATTTCAAAGCTGCCTTGGAGGGAACTAGGGACTCTTCACTGCTGTTAAGGTGAGTGGTACAAAGTCTCATAACTCCTGTTGTACTTTAGAAAAAATCTAAGCTTCACTGGGGTGGTAGGGGCAGAATCCTGCAGGCAAGGCACTAACAAGTAGGCACTGCCAATCTTATGGCACTCTTCTGCACCCTTGCTCCTTCTGACTCACCACACAGGTCCACTCTACCCACCTAATTCTCAGCTGCAGTCTCACTGGGATATTGCATTGCCCCCTTTCAGTTCTGTAGGCTGCACCATCACTGCTATTAGAGGTGACCATGTTTCAATGGCTCTGCTGCATCACACCTTCATAATACATTTGTCACAATGTCAAAAGCACTAGAAAACAGTCCAAAACCAGATATCAGGCAACACATGACATTGGGATTCCTCATCTGCACATAGAAGATTTATTAAAATCGATTGCTAAGGAGTTAACTCTGAATAGCATTTTGAAGCCATTAGTATTTTTCAGCTCTGACAATTTCTTTCATCAAAATCTCCCCATCATTCTCCCCTGATCACACAGGCAGGCACTAAACAGTGCAGCAGCTTTGCCAGGAACTGTATTACATGCTGATGCCCTTACGGCACTGCTAAGGAAAATAATTAGCTAATGAAAGATTTCCTTTTTCAGGAAATAGCCTGAATAGCCCATAAGGCAGAAACTGTCAGCGACTACTATTGATGACTAACATCACGTTCTCCTGCCTTCAAGGACTACATTTTACTTCCTGCAAGTTCTACCTCCTAATAAGAGGTGTGCATATGAAAAGCAAAGTCATGTCTGAGGGACTTCCTTCGTCAGGGGCTCTCAGCCAGCAGCAGCCCTGGTGACAGTCATCCTCTCGCTGTACCTGTCCCCTCCCCTGAGACATGTTAGCTTGCAGCAGCAGCTCTGCAGAGCCAGCATCCAGCACTCCTCCTCCTTCCAAATCTACTTCCAGGAAAAGAAGTGTGTGCTGCCCTCTCAGTCTTATGCAAGACACATACACACACACACACACACACCCCCCAGCACTCAAGTGAGAGGAATGCTTATTTCCATTGCCATGGAAACCAAGGCATTAAAAACTCCTCAGTAAATAAAGCTGGACCAGCTTCAGATTTGCAGTCCTCCTACTGACTTGAAAAATCACTCTTTGGTTGTGGTGGACCACAGGAAAACAGCTGAGCAGCCACAGCTCACGAGTGCACCAGCATTTAGGAAATCTCTTGTGAAGCACCCCACCCAGCTCCTGTGTGGTTCCCACTACACAGAGGTACAAACCACTCCCTCAACATCTGCCCCCGTCACCCCAGGGGGACAGCACACAGCTCCAGGAGTGTGAAACCACTGAAATGGCCTAAAAGCAGGCAGCTCAGTCCCTGGTCATTTAAAGAACGAATTCTATGCCCTCACCAAACCTGTGGTGAGCTCAGCAGCTGTTTCAAAAACATCTTGCTGTGCTACAGGTCTGCAACTAAGATGCCATCCAGAGAACTTCTGGTAGTCTCATTTGGAAAGAAAAACCAAAACTCAACAGCTACCTGAACACAACTTGTGAAGCCACCTCCCAAAATGCCTCTATTTACTGCTGCTTTGTTTTGTTAGCCTCTAGTGGGTGGGGAGCAAGAGCACAAGAGATATCAGAACACATTTTACAAACACATTTTAAAAAAAATTCATCATGAAACACAAGTAAACCAGTTGGGGCAAGAAATCCACACAGACCAAGCAGCCCAGTGAGCAAGAAACTGAATGACAGCTGTTTTCCAGCTGCTAGCTTCCAAGGCTTGCTTGTCAGCACACGGACCCTCATGAGGTGATAGCTCCTATAAAGCCTTTTTCAGCAGGGGGCACACAGGACTAATTCAGAGCATCTTGCTTCTCAACCCAGACACGTCCTCTCACATAACTAGTAGGAACACAATGTTGTTGCCATCTCCATCTCTGTCAAATGCAACTGAAATTGGCCAGAGGAAGCTACAGTCAGTAGAGTACAGCAGGGGAGATGGGGCTCACACAAACACCATGGCACTGCATTAGCCTCCAGACAAAGTGCTATGTGGCATCCAAAACAACATAAAACCACATTCTTGCTAAAAATCTGACACAGATCACAGAGCAGGACAAGATAACTACACTTAGAAACACAGAAAAATATGTAATTACTTTCTGCATGAGATGGAGCTTTGAGAATGCTTGGGTTAATATAAGGCCTTGACCCAAAAAGACCAAAAACATGTGCTTGCATTTTATTTTTCCCTTGACATAAAGGTCCTTTACAAACACCAAATGGGAAATCTCTCATAAGTTATTTGAAAGCAAAGTAATATATGTCAGTTTTGCAAATCTTTTGATTTATGCACCATAGAGTGAACTGGATTTTTTTTTTTAAGTTGGTCAATTAAAAGCATTCAATAAACTTGTATCCTTTCAGTCAAATCTTAACACAGAAAAAACCTGGAGTGAGCTAGACAAGAGGTCAAACATAAGATGTTAAGTCTCATCACTACAAAAACTCAAACCTCTGCTGCTTCAGAATGTGACCTGTGACCCTGGAAAGGCAAAAGGTATTGAGAGCACGTCCCACTAAAAGCACCTCCTAAGCTTTCACAGTTTGGAAACTCCCTGACCAGTTTCACCATCGACTCAAAACAGAACAGTTGTGAGTCACAGGGTTGCAGTGCTGTAAACCTTGGCTACCAGTCAGGGTTGAGCTTGCAATGAACAAACCAAGTTCAATGCTAACCAGCCCGGTGGCTTTGCCAGCCCCTGTGAACAATGAAATCCAAAGTCCTACTGGTTAAAAGTCTCTTAAATGCTTTATGTGCTAGAAACAAAAGCAATCATTGCAGAGAAAGAAAACCACCATTGGAGACTTTTGGTCCAACTAGAAGAGAATAGAGCATTATCAGTTTGTTATTATTATTCTTTTTTTGGTTTGATACTTCTTAATCTGAAGCATAACCTTCAGGCGAGATAGAAACAGAAATTTCATCCCTTCCCTCTTGGATGATCTTATCAGGTAAGTATTTGCACAAACAAAGGTTATCTTTTAGTGTCCTCCTGCAAACAGAACCACTGATAAGACTTTGCTTTTTGCATTTGGACAAAGTGTGTAGTCATGGTGCTTTGTTAGCACTAAGTAATTGCTCTGCATTTAAAGCCCATTGATCATCAGCTTAGGTAATTTTTCTCCAACGGGTTAAATACCCTGACAGCTCTGCTAAAGCTACAACCAATTAATCTGCCCAAGCCTGACACCATAACCAAAGTACAAGCCTGATAAGCAGAGCAGAAGTCTTCTTTTTACAGCCCAATCAAAAGAAATCAAGTTAGCTGGCAGGTGGGCACAACCAGGTTCCTTTTGTACCCAAAAGCCTGTTGAAAGCCAGGACGGGAGGGGGAGGGGAGGGCAGGCTGGCACCAGCCCTCATGCAGCAGCCAGGAGTGTCTGGTCTGACGGGGCTGAGAGGCCTGTGACTGAGCTCTGACTCAGGGGCGACGCACCGGCCACGGCCCGACGTCCTCGGCACCCCTCTGCCGGGGCTGCCACACGCAGGGGCGGCACCGCCC
>NW_008590414.1:3155-22977 GCF_000691845.1 Merops nubicus | reverse complement strand
AGGCGAGCGTGCCCATCGCCACTGGCCCCACCCTCCTCCTGCCCCACTTAGCCGAGGGCTAGGAGGAGCTCTGCAGTCCAGGCACCGCCAGGAGCTGCAGCTGTGTGCAGAGCACATGGGTGGGAACTCTGATCTCATTGGACAGGGGCTCAAATTTGTCAGAGTTACTACTGGATTTAAAAAGTACAGAGAGATATCAGTGAATTGCCAGTTACCCTGCCACCTATATTTGGGATAAGTAACACCTCTTGCTGGGTTTTCTCTTGCAATTCATTTGTTGTGGAATCTGTTAAGTTAGAGAATGGTGTCAGAGGTGAGGGGAAAATGTAGGATTCTTTCCAGTGTTGCTCATTCTTACAGTTTTCTTCAGGCTTTTGAATTTTTTTTATTTTATTATTTCCTTGGAAATCAGCTCCTGGAAGTATGCTGGGAAAGGAGAACTACAGCTTTCCAGCCAAAAAGTTACATGGGGAAGTGGGGCCCTGGGAAACCCAGCAGTTTGAAAGTCAAAAGAGAATAATAAATTTATTAATTTAAACCAAAACATCACTTATTTATTTAATTCTTGAGGCATTAAACCAGAATGATGACTTTTTTTTTTTTTTTTCCTATTTCTGAGTTTGGCTAAAAGACAATTTGTGAACCAGGTCACATTTGTGAGATACAAACACTCTCCTGAGTATGTTCTGGGAGCAGCCATTCCTCAACCTCTTCAGCCCACACTGCCCATAAGCATTCCTGTGTTAAAACTTTTATCATCCATCAGGAATCCTGAATCAGTACATAAACTTCCAACTCAAATGCTAGCACACTTACTCTCTCTCCTCTGTGGTTACTTGAGCAAGGTTATCATAACGTTGTGAAAGAGAATTACTACAGATCAAACTCAGGAATCAAGTACTGCTGTTACTAAAAGCTGGATGCAGAGAATTAAAGGCACATTTTAATTTCAAAATCAAAATAGCTTAGATCCCCCAATTAACTTGAAAAGGACAATAAGAAAACGCTCTCTTGTTTTTGTCAGGCACTTCTGAACCCTAGCTGTTTGCTGGTGGAAGTTGTACTAATTTCATCCCTGTGTTTTTATATCACAAGTCATATTTAATGTGGTGTCCACATCTTCTTTTTAAATCACCCTCTTTTTTTTAAGCAATCTAGTCTCAAAGGACAAGCAGAAACTACCATCTTGAAAGCTGTCTAATATTACTGATCTATTTGAGAAGGTGATGCAGGTGTGCTCAGAAACCATGAGATACTAACATGAACTGAAAGACCCATCTGTCCTCTGGAAAACTTATGTGTGTTTATCACCTAGTGTCCTCCTCAGCTGGATGCTTACCAGGGTAGAGCACTGGCTTGTGTTTTTAACCTTCCCTTGGCTTGAACAAAGAGCAGTACTGCCTCCACCTTGGCTGCTCTGGCACACATCTTTTTCCTCCAGCTGTTTGTTACCCCTAGTTGAAACAAAGGCTCCAAGTCCACCTTAACTCCATCCCCTACAGTTTTAGCCAAATGCTCTTTAAGATGTTAACTTCCAAGGACCCCATATGCACAGTTACTGCTTCAGAAAGACACAAGAGTTGATGCCAAGAAGTGGTCGGTTTGTTAGAGCTCCACCAACAGGAGTGCTCTATTTCAGCTCCTGCAATGACTGCACGCGTGCAGGACCTATATAAAAGCACAAATAGCTCATGCATACTTCTCTGCATTTATTTTCTCACCTTTCCTCACTTTGGGGTGTTGTTTGGTCTTAACTTGATCCTCTCAGGATATCCACATATCCTCTTTGAATGAGCTTCCAGTCAGCTGTGCAACAACCTCTCTTCTTGTTAGTCTCGCTGGTAAATCAGAGCTTTGAGCCCTAGGAAACCACATCCTTCTGCTGTCCCCTTCCTGCTCAGGCTTTCTTTTTGCAGTCTACTGCTCTCACAAGTTGTGTCTTTGTTCTCCAGCTTTGGGATTTCTCCAAATGGCCTACCCACTGCAAAGAAAATGGAGAAAACTCTCTCCTTTGACAGTCTGGACATGACTTAATGACCTTCTGTTGTCCTTGGTCTGAAAGATGACATTGCCCCAGCTTCACATACGTGTGGTATTTGGTGGTATAGCGATTGCATAAGATCAGTCAGGATTCCTGTGATGTGTTTAGACAGGTTCCCCAATTGCCACACAAATATTTTGAAAGTAACCTACTCCTGTGTCAGAAGTGATATGTCTAAGGCCTCACTGTAGGAAGTGACAGGACTCTATTGTTCAGCATAACTGAACTTGGGCTTGTTTCGCCTCGCGCTGACAGAACAGCAGCTCGGCCAGGACCAGGCGCCCACGGCACAGCAGCTTCTCCCTCTGCCCTCCTGCTGCAGCTTCTGCCTCTGTCCTCCTGCTGCAGCAGCTTCTGCCTCTGCCCTCCTGCTGCAGCAGCAAGCTCTTGGCTGGCCTTCCCGTGAGGAAACTTCTCAGCCCCATTCAGATGATTTACTTAGAGTGAGGGCGCTGCAACGAGCACGAACGTACCAGGGAGTGTGCTGCAGGATGTTTCACTCGTGTCACTGCCATTTGTCTAAAATATCTGAGCTAGCAACACCTGAACTGCATGTTTAGGTGTAGAGCTGAGAAAGCAGAGCCCAGAGAGAGCTCTGACATTGGCCTGGGTTAGCCTACCCTACAGACATGAAGGTGCCTGAAGACTTTCCAAAAAAATCGTTCTAACAATTCCTTGACGTGAAGAGCCTTCAACCATGACAAGAACAGAGGAAAAGAGGCTGTGGAATACAGACATGCTGTTACTGTCTTAGGTCTAGGGACAGAAGGAAGGAAGAAAAACCAGAATAAAACTTGCATCATTCAGCACAGCTTCAGAGAACAACCTCATTATTTAATGGACTCAGAGACTCTCGCTCATTCCTTGCTATTAATTTTATTGACACCCTCTTGTTTGTCTATGTCATTCATCCATCAGTCATCAGGTGGTGGTGGGGTCTGTACAGCTGCACTTCTACAATCAGCAGAAGTGTGTTGGCTCTAGGTTTTGTTCAGGTATGTCTTTGCCTGAACAGCATCCACACAAGCAAGGCAACCACAACAAGCAAGAACTTGTTGAGTAAAGACAGCTGAGGCCAACTGCGGCTGTTGCAATCCTGAGGTGACAGCCACAGCAAACCAGGCATAACCACCTCCCCTGCAACCCAGGGAGCTCAGCAACAGGCTGGGAGTCTCAGCTGGCTGATCTCAGAGGAACTCAGCTGATGTGCACTGGTGGAAGGCCTTATTTTTCCTCCCAGCCAAATTTCAGTGCTTCCCCCACCCCCCTTTGCAAACACAAAAAGAGCTCAGAACCCGTTGGGGTAATAGGTGAAAACAAATCATTATAACTGATGATCACCCCCTTTTATTGTGAGCCTTCTAGCTACTTTTAGGATTTCTTCTGCCTTTCTTCCTTCCTTTCTTCCTTTTTCTCTTTCTTTCTTTCTACTTAGCCACTTGCTCCTTTCAAAGTTCACAATGTGGCTCAGCCCTGAGTTCCCTGCTAGATGCCAAGTTTCAAAGATCCCAAAGCACCTATCTCTGAATGCCAAGCATTATAAATAATATTTCCACATTTAAGCCAACTAGATCCTGAGCTAACCTGGTTTATAGCCATCTGGAATTCTTCAGAAAAAGTTACTTGTAAGCACTGTAAACAGTTTTGTCTTCCCAGAGGACACCAGGAGTTTCCAACTTCATTGCCATCTTCAGTTTGCGATCTGGGTTCAAGAGCGAGGTATAGATTTAAAGATGATAGTGCAAATAGTATTAATAAAAGAAACCTCAGAGTGATCTGCTTTTCCCTAATAAGGCAGGCTCTATCAGTGTCCCAAAGGCAGCAAGGTGCCAATACAATTAATCAGTCTGTTTTTAGTTCTCCCTAGACAGCAATAGTAACAGTTTGTTTCAGTCTGTTTATATGGGTCTGACAGGTCTTCAAGATGCTATGTTCACTTTCTTGTGATTAATAGTCATTTACATACTAAGGTGAAGACCAAGCAGAAAAAGAATGTTTTTAGAGCAGGACAGATAACTGGATTCTCTCCCCCAGCCTTTCATTTCTAACTGGGAAACAGTACTAAATTTAGGAATGCTGTCTCACCGTATTGTTTAAACTCCTCCTTTTCTTGCAGCTTGCCCATGTGATGGGCCAAAGGGAAATTTAAATCACATATTTCCTTTGTTTACTTTTCAGCTGTGCTCCATAAAGCCATCACACTCGTGGTGAATGTCTGCACGCTGCGATACTATGTGCAGAAAACAAAGCAACTGGGACCACTTTTGAGCAAGGAATAAATCCTCCTGGGAAAAGAACTTCTCTTCCTTTCCATCTCTGCAAACCTCTTAGGGGAGACCTGAGGGACCAACTGAGTACCAAACCCACCCCAACAGAGCCCTTCACAGGCCAAGAAGGAGCTGGACTCTGAGGTGTCTTGTACATTCCTTCAGTGGCTTTTACAGCACTTTTAACAAGTCTCACCACACTGAAGATGCTTCCCTAGTACGAAAGCAACCCCTTCTTGGTCTGTGATCCTCCTTTCCACCACACAGAACTTTACTTTGATATACTGTGAAGGAATCCCTAGATAAGAAAAGTGAGCACTTGGACTGTTTCCCAGTTTCCCCTTCTGCCATTCTGGGTGTTTAATTTTGATACAGGGAGGTTTTTCTCTCTCCTCTTTGCCCCAAGAGAAGATCACGCACACATTTCTGTGTTAATTTTTTTCCATTCTCTCTTCTCTGCATTTCCTCAGCACTTGTCATCTCTCCTTTTTGGAGGTAGGTTTTTGAGCTCCCTCTTTGTCCTGGTTTCTTCATTAAATTTCCTGAGATCCCTTTCCTCTTTGAATCTCCTCCCTCTCCTGGCTTTCCCTCGTCCCTTTGTCTCTAGTCCATTAATTTCTCTGCTTACGCCTCCTTTGATCTCTATTCTTTCACTCTCTTACCCAAGTCCATTCAGTCTGGTGCCTCCTCCTGTCTATTTTAATCAGGGCATTATTTTCTTCAGCATTTATCAGAAAGCATAATTTCTTTTCTGTCACTTTCTGAACGTCAGCCTTCACAAATCTTACTCTCCTCTTAGTTTTATTGCAGTTGAAGAGGATGGCATAGGCAAGTTATTATAGCTGAACAGCAGAACAGCTCTGCAAGACAATACCAACCTCTAGAATGAAAGAAAAACCATCCTAATTTTTAAAATGCTGTAAGCTGCTCTATCCAGTAATAGGAACTGAGCAATAAGACACAAACACACGTTAACACACAGTGGGTCTGGCACAAGAACTCAGTAGTGGCCTCCAGAAACTTGTTGCTATAAACTTCTCTTACTTCTTCTGGGTAGTTCATCAAAGTGATGATGTAGGTTACGTACCAAACAGCAGCCTGCCTCACTCCTTACCTGGGATATAGACACCAGTGCAGCCTCCCCACCCCCCCCAAAGAGTCCCCTACCCCTAGAACAACATGCTCAAAATACAACCACTGATGTCATCTGCTTCCTTGCCCTTTGGCAGCTCATAATTCCAAAGCAATGGCTTTCATTTTGTGGTCTTGTCTTTCTTACAAGCCTGGGGGAATACCAACACTTACAGGTGCATCTACCATCAGGTCAGGTCAAGCTGCATGTGCCTAGAACCACTCACCTCACAGCAGAGCACGGGCAAAGAGCTCTCTCCAACTCTTTTGGAGATCCATGACAAAAATAACTTGGCTTTTTTAAGATCATTGCTGTGGCTTGATGGATTGCTCATTTTTAGTTTGTGAGAAAAATGTGACAGCAGAATAGGTGAAGATGCAGCACTTCTAAAATGAAGGTAACTTTTTGTAAAACTGCTGTATCCAGCACAGAAAACTCACCATGAAACATCTTCTGCTGTGTTGTGACCATGTGTTTTCCAATAAACAAACACTCAGCACAGCCAGGTCATGGACAGAGAAGACAGCAGCTGAGCAAGAGCACAACTGCTTTGGTGTCACATAAATCACACATGCTGGGTCATGTGCCAGGGGACTACATCTGGGCTCTACCTTTGTGTGAGACCATATCATGGAAGAGGGCAGAAGCACTGGACAGCTAGTTGACTCCAGCCTCTCTCCTGCTTTGCCACACTGGGAAGCGTTTCCAAGGTCCCCACAGTGGCTACCACACAGCAGTGCCATGAGGGAGCACGAGGTATCACAGCTGACTGAAAATACCCATGCACAGCCAGGACCCCCGAGGAGCAGTAAAAGATGCTCACCACAACATCTGATCCCTGGGCTAACAGCTGTCAAGAACAACTTCAGATATTCAGACCCTAGAAAACCATTTTCTCCAGCAGTGGATAATCCAGCTACCCAGAGAAGTCAGATACACGCACAACATCCTTTTAAACAATCAGCACCTTCAGAACTAGACTGTGAAGAAAAAAAATGAAAGGAGAGAAGCAACAGGACAAGGCAACTCCATCCTTGTGCTCTGTGCTGTCTGTGGTTCTTACCTTCTGCGCAGATCTTCAGCCACTGCTGCCCTGCAGCTGAACAGATAGGCTCGGAGGGATTTCAGCTGCTGCCTCAGGCGCACGACAGTGGCCAGGGGCTCGGCGTGCTGGTACAGCATGGGGTTCTCCTGCTGGATATCAATCAGTGGCTCCTCGTACACATACTCCAGGAACTCTTTGGCTTGCTTTGATACCTGAAGAAGAAAGCAATCAGCTTATAAGCAGATCTTGCCCTCTGTGATCTGTCAGCTACTCTTTGCATCCGAAAACTTACTCTGTTACCAGTTACAGCTGAGAGATCCAACCATCTCTGCTTAAAGCCAAGTCCAACTCATCAAACCCATCTTAGTTGAGTGTATGAGATAATTGCTTATTTACCTAAAATACAGCAATATTTTCAGCCACACGTTTTCAATGCAGGGTAACGAAGCTCATTAGATGCTTTTCAAGTCTAAAAGCTGATTACCAAGTTTCTTCCCTGTTGCTATTTTTCTGTTTGTAGTTCTTTTTTTTTGGCAAGAAGCAAATGATTAGGAAAGTGCCAAACCCCAACATTAGGAAAGGAAACACAGATGCTGCAAATCCAATCACATTGTACTATCCCAGGGTACAGAATTCCAGTGTAAAATACTATTCCTATTTGTTTCATGTTCAGCTAACATGGTTAAAATTATGTGATAAGAAAATAATCAGAAGCATATCTATCAAGTTATTCTGATTTTTTTTTTAAACATGGACAAATAAAGTTAGATTTTACTCATATTACTCACTCCCAGTGTTTCACCTACAATAAATTTTCCTCATGCCTTTTTTATGCTCTATCTCCACCTGCAAGGAGCTACTGTAATCCTGATAAATTAATGGAATTGTGTTCCCATTAGAAAAGATACCCCTGTTTTGGAGGGGAGAAGGCCAAATCCCCTCTCCTTCCTTATTTCTGCATTTTATCACAGCTGGAACAGAGAAGATGGGATTATCTGAAACGAGCTGCAAATCACTTGAAACTGTGCTACAGAAATACTGTTAGTCCTCCTGAACCTTTAGAACACTGTTTACACTGAGTCATGGGCAGAGGGATGAATTAGGCTAACAAAAGGAGAAAGGGCACACCACTGCCTCTTGAGATTTAGGATGTTGTTTCCCTTCTGGTGCTGTAAGGTAGGAACTAGATAAAAGCAATACACATCCTTAGAAAGAGCACCACTTCCAAAACCAGCACAAGTTACTAGCTACAGGAGTCACCAGCTCCTACATGGAAAGCTAGTCCCATATGTAACCTTTTCACAATGCATAATAAACATGTAAGAAATAATGCCAAAACCAGCTACTATACAGCTACAGCTAGTCCCATATGTAACCTTTTCACAATGCATAATAAACATGTAAGAAATAATGCCAAAACCAGCCTTTCAACCAACAGCTACACAGCTACTATAAGGTGTCATTTTAAATACAGCAAACCATAAGTCCACAGGCTTCCCAGGTCCTGAAGCTTTACTAAATAGCTCACCTCTTTGGATTAAACATCCCACTAAGTTATTTTCTTCTTTTTTTTTTTTTAAATAATGCACATACAAGGCATAGTGCTGTCTGAGTGGAAGCAGAGTAACACGCTGTGTAAGCAGCAGCACAGGCAACTCAGATTTTGTAGAGCAAAACTCTTACAAACCCCAAATATGTCAAGTTTTCTGACACTAGCAATGCTGGTGTTTTATTAGACATGCTAACTGCAGTGCACAAAAGAGACTGCAGTTAAACAACCTGCTTTTATAACCATCCCCACACTATTTGGCTGTAATATCTCAGCAAATATTGCCATCACTGGGGTCACCTGAGTGACTCTGCAATACGTGTGCAGTGTGATGACAACGTGTGGCTCTGGTGCTGCAGGCTCTGAATGCAGCCTCTGAGGAGAGAGGGGAAAAGCAAAACTTCAGTCTTTGCCAGTGCAAAGCACTCAAAGTGCTGCCTGCAGGAAAAGCAGCTTTGCCCAACATTGCTGGCTGACAGGTAGAGGTCAGCTCACCCCCCACACCTGACACAGGCACACGGGTCCTGTGAAGCAGTAACTCACACTGCCAACTGTCCCAAAGTTACAGGAAGCTGAAATGCAGTCTCACAATGGGAAGGGTCAGGCAGCCAATGTCCTAGTAGATGTACTACCATACTCACAGTCCCCCAGTTTTACTGGGCACACTAGACAATTCTGTTAAATATGGCAGAAGGAGTGAGAAGATGCAAAGTGCAACTCAGCTGTAGCTTTACCTGTCATACACTGATGGATGCTAACATTTCCAGACCTTTCTTTTCTACAAGCAGCAAACTTGCAGTTCAGAATTCAATTTACCAGAAGTCAGCCTCCCTTGAAGCCTTCTGGCACAGGGAGTTCATTTCCTGCTGTGTTTGTCTGGCATTTTTTGCAGGCTGGAAGCCACCTGAACCAAACTGCAATACTTACTGATTTTTGTGTGCAAACAGGGAAAACAGTTGGCCTACATAGAAGGAACAAATGATACTCACAAGATTGCCTCTTTTCTTTTCTTTTCCCCTTACACAAGCACATGAAAAACACAAATATGAAAAAGTAGAGAGACAGGGGGAAAAAAGTGAACCTGGGGACTAAACTGCTGCTTTGGTTCTGACAGGTGAAACATGTCTAACTGCCAAGTCCTCTCAAAGAGGTTTTATTGTAGTCAAGGGGGATTTTTCTTTCTCTACTCCTGTGTTTTTAGGTGTTAAGTGCATTGGTGTTTTTCAATATTCTGGGTATGGGAAGACACAACTCTACAGATTTCTACCACTTGTGGTTTTTCATGACCTGTCTTGCCAAAAGAAGACAAGCACCTCTCCATTTGCAAGACTTCTTTCACTGATAAAGCAGTTTACTTCAAGCTGCTGCTCAGATGTCTAGGAGTCCATGAAGCATAAAAGAGAAACATGACCAATTACATCATATCACCACAAAAGCTCCTGTCCTAGAGTACCTATTGGTGCTCACTTTGCCACAGACAGGACAGACCCCTGCATAGGTTGGGAAAAGGTGGCAGTGGGAAGGAGTGCAGGTGTTCAAACTCTTTGTTCACTTTGCCTTGATTTGGTGGACTGACAGGCACATTTCTGACTGAAACACAGAAGCTCCTGAAGACAGAAGCTCTGTTTCAGCTCTGACTATCAAATGTGGCATGTATGTGTTTTCTCCCTGGCATATGCTATGAATCTGACCAGGAGCGAGTCACCCACCACAGAAGCTCCACTTCCAGGCATTCAGACCTGTGAGGGCAAGGGCTGTGCACTCAGGAGAAGCTCTGCTGTTTAGCTTCATTTTGGGATGTTGCTGTACAGGTTTGTGTGGGCACACTAGCCAATTATGGGAGGTGAAACACTGAAATTAAGTGATCTTCCTTTAGAAATGAGCCAAGAGAAAATTATCACTACCAAGATCACCTCAAGGAAGTGGGACAAGATATCTGTCTTTGCCAAATGAGCATATTTAATCAATACACTACTAAGGAATCCTGCAGTTTCATTGTAACTATTAAGTGGAGCAGTCAGCACTAAATTGCCTTTTAGATCACACAATAAAAATAAACATCAGCCCTTATCTCTGGATGGTGAAAGCAGATGTGGATGTAAAAGTGCAGGCAGTATGTGCTCTACCTTGGAGAAGTACTCTTCCATCCTCATGGAGGAATAGCAGGGACAGAAATAAAAGCATGTGCATGCAGAACTGAACAGGAAGGGGAAAACACCAAAGATTTCACAAAAATAACAAGAACTTATTGTTATTTTAATGCTGTTCACAGAGGAGATCTAACCAGTGATTTCAGTTGTCACACTGCCACTGTGTGATGTCCCCTTCACCTCCTCTCCCTGCCTTGGTTCCTGCTCTCATGGCTGGGGGTGGTCCCTTCTCAAACCCAGCTCCCTGAGCACTTTGGCACAGAGATTGGTAAAATATCTGCACAGAACTTGCTGGTGCTCCCAAGCCACCTCATAGCTGCTCTGCCTGCCCACAAGAAGCACAAACTGATGACTTCTCACTATTACTATGAGATTACAGCAGATTTTTTCAATTGATGCTTAAATTTCCAAGTTTTGTTTCCTTTTGTGCCTCAGCTGCCTATACCAAGAGCACAGGAAACAGAGCACAGAGCAGAGTTTTCACCTGCAGGTTTAGAAAACAAAGCAGTTTATTTTCCTGGCAGAATTACTGACAGCTTGATATGAGGTCTTTGCCCCATATCAGGGCTACCTATACTATCATGGGCCAGCAAGTTTAGTTCTTGGTAAAAGCATCCAAAGAACTCTTAAATATTCTTAGCTTCTAGGAAAGAGAGGAGTTTGTCTCCAGATGTAGGAGCTTTGTAACTCTAAAGAATCTTGCATTTCATGCTGGAAGACTATCATTTTCCTGATGGTAGGCCTTTTAATAATCTCTGTCTGACAAATTTTCTCCTTCAAGAGAGATGTCTCCTCTAATAGGGCATTTACTAGTTATTTTTTCCTTTCAAATAGCCCATAATAATATTCGCAGACACAAAACATCAAACAGCCTCTCCTAACAGTGGCTGCTGGGAAGCTCAACCATGGTCTGGATTCTTTATGGGTTTGTTATTGTTTCAGCACATGCTCCCTGAGGTGGCCAAACACCACCAGCACTGGGTGTGCTGGTGTGATGCTTTGAGGCATGGAGTCAGCTGCCTCTGTCTAGCAACCGGCCACCGAGGCAGCAGCAAACAGCAGGTCAGGGAAGTTTTAGGAAAGCTGCTCATGTGGGAAGTGCACAACTGTTGAATTTTCTCTTTTATGTTACTTCTGGCTGTTTGGTCCAAACAAGTGCTATAGCAACATCCTTCTAGTGTCCTCAAAACATCTGTGCAAAGAGACAGGACATAGTGGGCCTTGTGACCACCATGCTTGGGTTTGTCAGTTACCTGGGGGCATCTCCACAACTTAGCATCTCTGACCAAGCAGTGCCAACCCACAACCCCTAGTGCTCATGAAACAGGGCTCCTCAAGGGCCCAAAAACTGCAAAGATCAGGGTTACAAGAGAGGTGTGACTGTTGTGTCCCTCCCTGTCTCTCTAACAGCCAGATCAGCAATGATGGCAAAGATGCCACCAAGAAAGAGAAGCCTGGCTGCTCCTGTGAAGGAATGCCTTAGGGCTGGCTGAGGAAACTCTGATGGACACATCTGTCTAGTTGAGAGAGCCTGGCTCTTTCTGGAAAGAGGGGCAAAGACAACAGCATTAGCAGTCAATGCCTGTAACCCTCAGCCTGCTGCAATGTCTGTGTTTCTGTCTAAAGAGCAGTTCAGTTCAGCTGCTAGCATGCCAACCTGCAGAGAGATTACCTTGTATTTGGAGGTATCCCAGTTATGAACCAGCCGTGCAGGGATGAGGAAGGTGTCATCCACGTGGCAGGTGCTGCAGTAATACCATCCACTGTAGCTGCACACCTTGGCTTTCCCATTGGATAAACCTATGGAGCGCTGACAGCCTGGAGAAGAGAGAGGGTGGAGAAGTCTGGGTTTGTACACTATGCCACAGGTACACGTTCAGGATGCAGCAAGAAAAGTAATTATGCCCCTGTTTAAGATCCTTTTTATGTTTTATTTAGTTATTTTACCAATGAGCCATTTCTCCTTCCCTAAAAATAGAGAAATAAATATCAGTATTCTTAAACTAGCACTTAATAAGCATACACTAACTTGGGCATCTATGACCAAGTTCAGAGAGCAGTCAAAGGATGTTTAGCACTTCTCAGGAAACAAAGGCAGAAGAACAATTCTGAGACACTGGGCATTTAAAAGCCACGATCATCTGAAAACCATGGCCTGAAGCCTGGACAGAAAACACCAGACCAGAGGCTGGCTGCTCCAGACAGCTCCCATCTTCCCTACCCAGCACAGCCCAGCAGTGGCTGCCTGGAGGAGCACAAGCCAGCTCCCAGTGCCAGTCAGAAGGGATGCTGACTTGGCAGGCAGGCCACAGAATTAGCACAGCCAAGGCAAACCACAGTCAGGCCATGAGTAATACCTGTGAGCAGCAGTCACACTGAGAAGTAGTCGGCCCTGACCAGCAGCAGTTTCCTTGACAGCTCAGTTTCCTGCAGGTTGTTTTTTCCTTCTGACTGGATTACCCTGTGTCTTACAAGGTCTGAGGTCTGCCTAATGCTTTTTTCACAGCTGGATCCCTTGCCTCTTCCCATGCCCTCTTGTGGGGAGTCCCTGGGGTAGAACAATATATTCAAAAGCTGCTGCTTTAGTTGGACATTAATGCAGAGCTGTCTTTCACCTGACCACCTGTTTCCACAAAACACACAAAACTCAATGTATTGCACACCTCTGTCTTTCTCTCAGCTGTGACTAAAATGAGCCAACAGGTTCAAATAGTAGAGTGGAGGGGTGAAGACAGACAGCACAGTCACATAATCTGCTCAGGAAGCAAGGCTAAAACTGGAAAAGATACAAGATGTCTGGGGCTGTTGTTAACACCTCTGACACAGCACACGTGGTGGTACTTCTGCTTTTCCTTCCAGTGCTAGTGTCCCCATGGCACACGTACAGCTCCAGACACAGCTGGCACCAGAGCCCCACCCCAGCACGTGCCACGTGGTCTCTGCTGGAGCTGGTTAGTAATGGTGATTAGAGATCCCTTTCAATTCACTTTCATGTCAAAACTATTGGTTAAACAGAGTTTTTCAGACAGAAGTCAACCTGACTAACCCACTTTGTCAGTATCACTGATTTTGGGTAGGGTAGTTACAGAACTTCTCCCACTGAAGGCATCTTTTTTCTCCAGCAGAACCTATCCTGATTTGAGGAGAGATTGCAGCTCAACAACTCTAGGCACAAATTGAACCCCTCCTCCTCCCCATTAAATGATGCTACCATGTCCTTTCTGCTCTAATCAAAATAATTATGATAACCTGACCAATGCAATTAGCTCACTTCCTCCTCTCCCATGCTCCAGAGCTGTTTGGCCATTGATTCTCTGCAATACACACTGTCAAGTGAATCAGTGTGGGACATGCCCTGTCTCCATCTCTCTCTCTCTTCTTCCCTCTCCTTTTTTTTTGGAAGTGAGGATATTTTCTGTTTCTTGAAAAAGACAAATATACAATCAGGTGAGTTGATGAAAGAGACACTTCTGTCAATGTCTCCTCCTTTACCATTCATAAGATCAGAGCATATGTACAAATGTATATCTCAAGTGGTATAACTCAACACACATAATGTACAATTGTGATCCCAGTTAGTAAACAGAAAACTCAAGTATTACGACTGTAAACTATTATCATTGTAGAAATAAAGTTGGCATGGTAAATATTAGCAGAACTTTCTGCAAAGCAGTATTTTTTTGGGCAGAAAAGCAGGTATGCCTTTTGTAAGGGCAAAGTCAGTTCAAGTAATTCAGCAGTGTGTTACAAAAAAAAAAGATGACCTGTGACTGTGGCTTGGGATCAGAACTTGGAAACCAACAACTTCCTATTTCCCTCAGTGCAAAACATGCATTTTCCTCTCTTTCCTCTCCTGTTCTTTTCTTTTTTCAAAAAGCAATCTCCTGACTAGTCAGATGAAAGAGTTTCTATGCAGTCCTGCTCCACTGTGCTGTCAAGGATGGAGTCAGCAGGCAGGGCTGGCAGCAAGCTCAGTACCAGTGCTCTGTAGTCTGTACAGAACTATTCTTCCAATTTTTAAGATGCATTCATACATAAAGGTGAAGGTCCTGAACAGCTGACGAGCCCTGAAGTGCCAGTCCTGTTTGCCTGACATGACATTTGTCTGACCAGCAGCCCTGGAAGGTGCTTGCAGAAGGCACTCACACTGCTGCTCTGGAGCCCATGTTTTTAAAAACAGGACAGAGGTATATCTCACCCCTCTGTAAAACAGGAAAGTGTGTCTGCTCATCTCCTCTTGGAACCTACCAAAAAGAGCACTCCTCTTTGCCAAGCTAAAGGAGAACAAGCCATCAGAGAGGATGTCTGTGTTAGCAACACCTCAGTACAAGACGTCCTTGTGTGCCAGTCTTGCTAAAAGAAGGGTCCAAATCTTTCCCCTCCCTAGTTGCCTCTGAACTTCCAATCATTAAAATATACTGAAGCATTTGTCTTTATACCCCAACTGGCTCCAACTTCAGCATTTGTTACATAGAGACATCAACCTGACACGGGATGAAATAGAGACTGCTAAATGCCATGTAAGATTTTCCAGCTCAATGTGTTTGGACCAGCTGATGAAGTACCAGTGGTAAAGCTGTGTCTGAATGAGACTGAAGGCAAGAGTCAGCTAAACTCCAATTTGAATTGCCATCATCCTGAACTGTTTGCAATTGAGAAGTCATTTTAAGGCCTGAATTCTTGCAGCCTCTTAGAGCTGGAAACTCATCCCAGTCCATGGAGACAGTTTCCCCAGGAGAGAACTGACAAAGCACAGGAGTGCTGGGGGCACTTTCCTCCTCCTCCCTATGTCCAGCCCATAAAAGCCAAAGGTCTCTGGGGTGAGGGTCTCAGCAAGCAACCTTGGATGCCCTTCCCTTCAGAAAGGGTGGTTTATAAAGAGGAGAAAGTGGATGAAGTTCCTACCCAACCAGTATGCATTGCTTTCTTCCTTATTCCAGCCCTTCTCTGAGCCCACATTTGTTTCCCTCTTCCTCAGAAACACATTTTTACACAGAGTATTTCTCCTTTTCATATCTTCAAGTAAATCATATTCTGCAAAGCTACGTAACAGTTGTAAGGTTGGGGTGTTTTAGATGAGGATGTGGCACTGGCACCTACCTTACATTTTCCCTTACCTTACAAGCTTTGCTGTTTGAAAATCACCATCTTCTCCATTCCTGTCTGTTGTGATTCATAATGATGGCTATTTCTACAATCCTTTCAAATCAAGTTATCAAAGCCCTGATTTTCTTTGATGTTATGCAGTTCAAAGTGATGTAGTGTGACAAACATATTTCTGTGGCATACACCACTTACGCTACTTTGTTTTTTTTTTAAATGGGAAAAAATAGAGCAAGAATGAAAGAAAATGAAGAGGAGGAAGGTACAGCTTGTGGCTTAATGCCCTTGGAAATCCTGCACCTGGACATTAAGGTACATAAACTTCAGAAGCAAAACTAGTACTGATTCCTGACTTTAAACTCCTGAGCATCCCTCCCAGCAAGACAGGTCAGATGCAGATCCCTCCACCTCAAGAGACTGATAACACAACAAATAGTTTAGGGTGGGGGAAGGGACCATTTCATGTTTGCAGAGAAAACACTTAGTTGCCTATAGCTAGAGAAAGCACTTTCCACAAGATGGGGGAAACAAGCTGGACAACTTCCACCAAGCCTCTCCTCACCCATTCCTAATGCTCACACAGAATATTACCCATACAACTTCTGAACAAAGGTCTGGCAAACCCTGAGTCTAGAGCAAGGAGAATAATGTGATGTTTACTATTACCCCAAATCAAACCTACCTAAAGGATGTTATAGAGCAAGCCACAGAGAAGTGCAGCTGTAGGTATGCTGTTAGCAAAGTGAAGGAAGGAGTAATCCCAAACCTTTCATCACAGAAAATATAACAAAATGACCTCGGAATCAGGCAAAGAAAATAAGGGTTAGGAAAAAAAAACCAGCTGCAAGAAAGTGCTGCTAGGCACAGATTATCCTCTCTCAACAACATGTCTGAGAGCAGAACAGAAGTATCAATATCAAGAGGCTCATCCATCTCCAAATGATAAGACTTAGGGAAGAAAGAAGTGTACAAGAAGACAAGATTAAAATGTTGTAATAAGTCCCTCTCTTCAACTTCAGGTGGTGGTGAGGACAGTATTGAGGAGGAATCCAAGACACTTGAATACAATTCCTCTCCTGCAAAGTGTGGGAAACACCATTTCTGCCACTTTCAGGGTGTTGCATGCTCTTATGGTCAAGGAAGCCATACACAACTATTCTTTTTATCCAGACACCTTCTTCAAGCTTTTAGCAAGAAGACTGGAGTAGCTCCACAGTGAAAGAGAGAAAGTGGAAGAGCAAGCTAGAATTAAGTACACAACTGTTTTCCTTATTCAATAAAGTTCCTTGCTCAGTATCAGGAAAAAGCAACTCCCTCATGACTGTGTACCATAATTAAATCTGTGACAGATTAGCTTCTAAGCTAATTCATTTAGAGACAACGTACAACATGAAGAAAATGACCCCCAGACTTCAAAAGGCTTTCAGCTTGATAAAGCTATAAAGCAGACTAAGCAGAAGGAGCCAAGCAACAAATTTTCAGAGTGTGGGATCAGAGGCACAACCTTGCTCTAGCTGCTCAGCACAAACAGAAAGAGGAGGTGAGAATGGCTTCAGCTGCTGGCCTTGTGTCCCTGTGCATCTGCTCCCATTCACTCCACCACGGGAAGCTCCTCTCCTTCTGGAAGCCATGCTAAGGCACACAGAGGACAGTCTTTCTAGCAGAGTGACAAGACAAAGGGTAATGGTTTTAAACTAAAAGAGTGTATATTTATACTAGATGTAAGGAAGAAATGTTTTACAATAAGGGTGGTGAGAAACTGGAACAGGTTGCCCAGAGAGGTGGGAGGTGGATGCCCCATCCCTGGAAACATTCAACGTCAGGATGGATGGGGCTCTGAGCAATCTGCTCTAGTTGAAGATGTCCCTGCTCACTGCAGAGGGGTTGGACTAGATGACCTCTAAAGGTCCATCCCAACCCAAAGCATTCTATGAGTCTATGAAAACTCAGACTCATGAGGAAAACACACTAACAATCCAGCTCAGTTCTTCCTCATGCCTATTCAGGTTTGAACTTGCTTTTATGCATTGTCCTTTTCCCAGAATTACTTTTTTTTTTCAAAACAATTTTCTTTCTAAAGAAATAGTAAATAACTCATAAACCTCCAAGTGAAGTCTGAAACTTAACTTACCCTGTCTACTTTTTGTAAGCTTCTTACAGCCTTTAAAAAAAAAAAGCCAAACCACACCAAAACCTTAACAGATTAAAGGCAGAAAATTTCCCCTGTTGAAACCTTTTGGGTTTGACCCTACCCAGTTATAATTATCTAAGCAACATATAAATCTCATATTATTTCTGTCAGCAAGGTACAAAACCCCACTTTATTTATACTCTAGATCAGCTTCTCCAGAAATAAGGAAGGTTTCATGAGTTCCCAACTCCCATACTCATTTTTGGAGTCCCAGACTGCAAAGGATAAACCCAAATGCTCTGAGTCAATAGAAACCTTGACTATTAGCTGCAGCTCAGGACTAAGCCCTAAATTAACAGCCTTCCCACCTCTGTCAGTGCCATTTGCACAGTCCTGTCTTTCCTGTCTTGAACAGCCCAGCTCAGCTAACTTAGCCTGCCCAATCTAGCCTTGCTAGTTCTGGGCTCTGGCTTTGGCTGGGGAGACAGGTCACTCCAGAGGATGACCCATCCCATCCACCAGTGATGTCTCACAGGCACACTGCTGTGCTGCACAGCATCTCTCCAAGGCAGAGGAGATGAATCATCCCCCAGGTACCCAGGCTTTCTTCCAATCAGTGAAGATTGGATTAGTGTAGACAACCAATATTTAGATTGCTAGGGGCAGGGGAAGTAAACAACACCCTTGACATCAGTCATGCTGAACAGAGAGCTGTGATCCTCTCCAAGAGGAACAATCAGAAAAAAACCCCAAAGCCCTGGTGGACAGAAGGCAGGTGATGGCACACACACGTGCATGTTTGTATTGCACTCATCCTCTGCAGAAGGCAGCACACTGCAGGTTACACAGCTAAATTCTGTGTTCCAAATAAAACCAAGAGTAGTTACGCCTGCAAATAGAACACTGAAAAAAACATGCCAAAGGGTAAGCTTGCACTTTGCATGTAAGTCAAGAAAAACATTTCAGCAATAAATCAGGACCAAAAAATACTGTGTCTCAAACAGCTGCAACAAAACTGTACTTTTGGAAAGGAACTTTATATTTGCTTGGATTTCCCCACTTGAATTTCACCAGAATACAGGTTTTTACCTTTAGTGTCAAATGGTGAGAAGGGCTGAGAGGCCATTCTGCCCAGAGAACTTGCTCTGAGGGAATTTCAAACAGCTATGAAGGTACACTTCAGAGTTAGCAGTTTGTGAATCCTTCATCACATGGCCACTTTGCCATCTCCCACTGCACCCTCTGAACTGTTTTCTCCCCATGCCCAGGACAACAGTGCTGAGGAGTAACACCACACACCTCAGCCTAATTTGCTGTTCTTTGCCCTGTGCCTTATGGGATTGTTCTCTGCAGTATCTGGTGCTTTGCTGAGACTCTGCAGGGAGAAGACAGAAGGGAATGGGAGCTCCCATGGAACGACTTATTGGCAGGATTTAGTAACTCATCAGCTCTTTAGTCAGGGATGAGAACTGAACACACTCTCTTGGCCAGCTCTTAAAGTCTGCCAGCTAGGAATAAGTAAATAATTTGAGCATAATTAATAATGTTATTCCCATTCCTACAGTTGATTACACTCATGCTTGGTTTCATATACTGAGAAGGTTGACAAGAGAACAGAGCAAAGAGCAGGGCAGCCGTTTGTGTGATCAGAGCCAACACTGCTGCCAGTGTCATCAGCTGCAGCCAGGTCACTTAGCAAAGAGTCCCTGCCTCACTCAGTTTTCATGTCTGCTCTGCAGTTAGCCTGAAGCCCACCTACCCCTGCACCACTCATTTACTTACACTGAGGGCTACGTGGTCTGCCAAGCTTCACTTACTTGATACAGCAGCTATTAACACACCTAGAAATAACCAGCTGTTTGAATGCACAGCTGGTTTTACACCTCCTTTCAACATACAAAACACCTGAGCTGCAAGTATGGTTATATATTTTTTGCCAATGATGTTTGGCTGAATTTATTCTTGGTTAGACATCTTGATGTCAGCACTACCTCGTGCATACACACTGCTCAGATTTACACAGCACAGAGATGTATCAGGAGTCTCCTGACACTGCACAAAGTGAAACTGTGTCTGTGTGTTGGGAGTTTTTGGGTCTGCAAGCATTTCCTTTTGTCCAGATGAAGCTTCTTCCATCCCAACAAAGGTGAGACTCAGCTATTTAGACTCCCTGGTTTTGGCACGCTCTTCTTTAAACTTTACACCAAAAGATTCATCAAAACTGGCTTCACACAACAAATGGAAGAAAAACACATTCCCATCAGCTGTCCCACCTCCAGGGCTGAGCTACAGAAGGCAGTGAAACACCAGCTGAGGGTTCCAAACTGCACAGAAATGGGTAAGTACTCAGCTGATAGTTTTCACTGCTGTATCCCCAACTCAAGCCACCTGAACACTGAGGAGC
>NW_008590414.1:0-3124 GCF_000691845.1 Merops nubicus | reverse complement strand
CCTGCTGAAGATTAAATGGCTTCTGGGATCATACCTGATCTCTGATAACATGTATTTTCCAAATACTAATTTAGACATGGCTCAGCTGGTTTTGGCTAGCCAAGGATAACAGGTTAGAAATACTACTGTTGGCAGTGGAAGTTTTACTTTTGAATCAATAGAAACAGGGCCTGAAAGTCACAAACAAGACTGGATGACTGTGGTCTAAGGTGAAGATACTTAGACAATAAAACCTTTACAGTGCAAAACACATTCTCAGGGGATTTTACAGTCTCAAACACAGGGAAGGCAAAAAGGCTGCTGAAATCTCAGAATAAAGAGATCAACTGAAATAAAACCAAGCACAAAATACACAGAGCACTTATAAAGCACAACCCTAAAAGCCCTAGACAGGTGAGAACAATTGTCACTGGGGACTAAAAATGTGACAAGAGTGCTGACAACCTTGCAAAGGACCTTCTGGTGTTTTATTATTGTGCTATGTTTGCTAAGATTCGTCCCTTAGTATTTTTATTTCAGTGCCATCCTGCAAATAGATGTTGGATGTGATGACAGTTCACAAAGTATTTGCTAGATTCAAGGAAAGGGCACTCAGGCTTTTCAACTATCTGGATTTGAGAAGTTTCAACTACATGGCTTTTTGAGAAGCTGAACCAAGTCAACACATCACACCTGGCTATTTTTTTTTTTTTCTTTTTAAAAATCAAATTTGCTGGCTTGCAAGCTACTGGGAAAATACTTTCTTTTCACCAAGGTGTGGAAGGAAAGGAACTTTACTTTTACCACAGTAGGGGCTGGTTTCAAACCAGTGGGGTGACCAAGGGCAGAGGCTGCACGAGCTGGGCATGTTGCACTACTGGACTGTCCCCTATCTACACACATCATCACAGGGCTAGAGGCAGAATTATCTCCTTGAAAGCCAACAGCTTTCTACCTGCTGCTCAATTTGACAGGGCTGCAAGCTCTGGAAATAGCCCATTTAGGAACCTTGGCATCTCTGCACCTAGTGCTCAGCTCAGCCAGGCAAGTCAGTGGAGCCCTAATAGCTGTATTTATCCTTTTGGCAAGTGAGAGAACATGGAGAAAGCAGGGAGGAAAAGACAGAAGGCACCCCAGAAGAGGAGCAAGGAAAGCCACACAGACACATAAAAGGGCATAAAGCACATTTTGCAGAAGGCAGAAACTCCCACATCCATTAGGACTTGCTGCCTAAGCAACAAGAGTTCCTGGCAGACATAACTGACTTCTCTGAAAAAAAATGTTTGGTTTAATAAAGGACAGGGAGAGAAAAAATAAAAGGTGAAAAGAAAGACAGACGTCAAAAGAACAGGAGCTATGCAAAAGCAGGAGGCAAGGGCAGAGGCCGTTTGTCTCCCATGTCTATAGAAATGTGAGGGCACATGCCAAGGGAATAGCAAAAGAGAAGGGCAGCTGAGGACATGTGCTTTAGAGTCTTCCAGGAGAGTTCCTCCAGAAGAAACATCTGCCTTTCCCCAGGAGCCCATAAACTGCCCAACAACAAGACAGGACAGCCACTGGAGCACTCACAACCAGCTACTGCTGTCTGCAGTCTTTTGACGGAAGCCACCTCATCCCAAATTTGTAACATGAACAGTTTGGGGATGTCTCTTGAATCCAGGTGAAATAAAGATATAAAAAAAAAATAATATATCTCACACACTCCCCCAGATTCTCCTAACATGATATATGTCCCTCCTTTCCTACATGTTAAAAAACAAATAAAACCTGACATCTGCCAGCCTGGACTTGCAAACAGCTTTTACTTCATAGCCATTTGAGAACAAAGGGCAGATCCCTCCAAAGTCTCACCTGAGCAGATCCATGCTCACAAATGCCCCTCTTGCTCAGAGTCCCAGACACTTGCCACGGGAGCATTGCTGTACCCCAGCAACAGGGCAGGGTCAAGCCTGCAGTTACATGAACATGCAAAGGACAGAGGAGGCTGCCATCCCAGTGCCAGCAGCTTCTAGTTAACATCCACATTCCAAAATGCATTGCTGCTCTAAACCAAAAATGTAAATAATGACAGCAAAGGGGCATTTATAAAACCCACACTGCTCTGCTGTTAAATCAGTGGCTTGTCTCTTTGGTCGTTTTTGGAAATTATGAGAAGTAAAGCCGTGCCCTCTGCAGTAAGACAAAGATTTAGAAACAAAAGCTTCTGCTCTTCAAGCAGAAGAAAACTTTTTCCAAGCTGCTCTTCTGACTCCTGTGTATCAACAGTTTGTCCCCCCTGCCCCAGGCGTCCATCTGACACCGCAGCCCTGGCTTGTATCGGGGGTTGAGAAGTGCTAGTCAGCCTCCAAGATAAACGTGTCAACAGTGAGGCACAGACATCTGCATTCTGCCCTACCTGCTTGTGCGTGTCAGCTGTGTGTCTGGGAGCAGCCCCTTGAAAAGCTTTTACTGCAGGAGGAAAGGAAAGGAAAGGGGGATGCAGAGAGCATTTCAAACAGAAAAAAAAAAAAAAAAAATCGGGGAGGGGGAACCCCACAAAGACTGCAAAGAGAAAATAATAAAAAACCCACCCTGTCCCCATCAGGTCCTCCCAACAACCTTCTTTATCAGAGGTTCATTGTCAATCAATTAGCCGAGGCAGCAGGGGTCTGTAGGAAGGGGGGTAGCTCCAGAGACAATGGTCTGCCCTGTTGTATTACTATTTAATCACTTTTCCTAAATAAATAAAGCAGCCCTGAGGTGCTGTCATGTCAAGGGAATTTATAACAAAAAAACCCTTCATTTTTCATTGGTCATTACTTTTCCTTCCCTCCCACCCCGTAGGACTAGAGAGGGTTATTACTGTAGCCTTAAGTTCCATCTTTGTGCTGCTTGCCTTTGATTCCCACTCGGACCTTGCCACTTTCTGGCACTAATTTGTCAGGCCGAACAAAGGAGGGATTTGTACCTCCTGTAAGGTCTCAATTAGGAAAGGCTTCTGCTGTATTATGTGCCATTGGGACAGGACACAAAGACGGTAATTACAGGAATTTGCACTAAATGGCTGAAGAATTCACAGCAAAACTTTCCTTCCTCCCCCCTCCTCGTCCTTTTCCAAGCCCCCCCTCCCAGCAGCGGCGGGAGGCCGCTCTCCGTGCCTGCGGGC
>NW_008590413.1:384-2107 GCF_000691845.1 Merops nubicus | reverse complement strand
TGGGTCCATGCAATCAGTTGCCACAAAAAAATGCAAATTCCCTGAAATCACTGCATGACATGATTTGCAGCCTTTCTGCAAAACACAGGGAAAATTCAATGAATACATGGGTCTTAAGATGAAGAAGTATTGTTTAATTGCTTGAATAGCATAGACCATACTATTTCATGCAGATATTCCTAACAGTGATCAGATTCCTACATATTTCTCTTTTCATAAAAGGATTAAGAAACTTCGACATCATTAGCAAGCATTGGGACTGCAGCCTTTATATCAAAACCTTTCCTTTTTCTCATGTAAAGAATCACAGAGAAAGAGGCTGCATCCTCCTGCAAGGCAATTTATGCTGGAGTTCTCAGGAGCTCTCTCATCAGTCTTTTCTGAAGTAACTCTTTGCTCAGCCTTGAAAAACAGTGGGAAGTACAAGGTCAGACAGGTTTTGTGTTGAGGAGAGACAGAGATGGTAGACCTCATAAAGCCACTGAAAGCAGGAAGAGGCTGCTCATTTGAATCTGTAGACAGTGCCCCATGTTACTGTCTTTGAATTTGTTCTCAACAGAGAAATTGTTTAGATGAGTGAGACACGGGCTATCATTTCTTTGTCATTAATGGCTAGATGATAATTGTTTCAAAAATATATTTTGAAATGCTTTTTTCTGACTTTTTCAAGCAGTTGATATCTCATTCACATGTGTTGTTAAAATAGTTAAATAGATTATTCTGATTTCTGTCAAACTAACATATTAGACTAAATATTAGAAGTAAACTTAGGAAATACTGAGATATTCTCCCATAGGGCAAGTGTCTCTAGTGAAAAGCTCCTGAAACAGTACCTAGTATTTCTGAGTTTCTCCTATATTTCAACTATACTTCATGGTTTGAGGTCTGGATCATACTACTTTGGGATGCTGAGCTCAAACTTCCATTGGTTAACTAATTAAACCACTTTAATTAATATCACCAGCAGCAGAGAAACTGATTCCCATAGATGGAACAAGGACACAACCAAGTCAACAGATTAAGCACATAGGATAAAGGTAGCCACGTAGCCATCTCTCACTCTCCTAGCCTGCACCCTGGAGGGAAGCTAAAAGGCAAACTCACCACCTCTTTATGAAGGACTGTGGCAATCACCCATATGTCAACCTTAATTAGGGTCTTGGGGTTCAAACCCCAGCATTTCACACCCCGACTGTCATGCTGGGCTGGATGTTCAAAAAGAGGGTCTCTTCTACACACCATGCAACTGATGCCATGTGGAGTGAATGGGACGCTCTGATAACACAACGGGCTAGAATAGGGAACCCCAGCCACCCAGGAGTCCTGGAGGTGATCACAAACTTGCCAGAGGGCAAAGATTTTGGGATGTCACCAGAGCAGGAGGTGACGTGCTGAGCAAGCCCAAATACACAACTAACTGCCAGATGACAAGAAGCGATATGTCCTGTTCACTGACAGGTCCTGTCGCATTGTGGGGAAACATCGGAGGTGGAAGGCTGCTGTGTGGAGTCCCACATGGCTAGTCACTGAAGCTACTGAAGGACAGGGTGAATCGAGCCATTTTGCAGAGGTGAAAGCCGTCCAACTGGCTTTAGATATTGCCGAGCGAGAAAAGTGGCTGGTACTCTACCTCTACACTGACGCATAGATGGTGGTGAATGCCCTGTGGGGGTGGTTACAGCAGTGGAAGCAGAGCAACTGGCAGCGCAGATGTAAACCCATC
>NW_008590413.1:0-328 GCF_000691845.1 Merops nubicus | reverse complement strand
CAACCCAAAGAATCAAGCCACAAAAGAACATGGAAACAACCAGTGTGTGGATCAGGCTGCCAAGATTTGAGTGGCTTAGGTGGACTTGGACTAGCAATGTAAGGATGAACTATTTATAGCTTGGTGGGCCTGTGACACTTCAGACCATCAAGGGAGAGATGCAACATACAGAATGGCTCGAAACCAAGGGGTGGATTTGACCATGGACACTACTGCAGAGGTCATCCACCATTGTGAGACATGCATGGCCATCAAGCAAGCCAAAAGGTTCAAGCCCCAGTGGTATGGAGGACAACGGCTCAAATATAAATATGGAGAGGCCTCGCAG